>NC_090440.1:627086026-627236026 GCF_031143425.1 Pleurodeles waltl
AAGGGAGAGGGACTCCTGGGGGTCACTTCTCCAGTGAAAGTCCGGTCCTTCAGGTCCTGGGGGCTGCGGGTGCAGGGTCTTTTCCAGGCGTCGGGACTTAGGTTTCAGAGAGTCGCTGTCAGGGGAAGCCTCGGGATTCCCTCTGCAGGCGGCGCTGTGGGGGCTCAGGGGGGACAGGTTTTGGTACTCACAGTTGGAGAGTAGTCCGGGGGTCCTCCCTGAGGTGTTGGTTCTCCACCAGCCGAGTCGGGGTCGCCGGGTGCAGTGTTGCAAGTCTCACGCTTCTTGCGGGGAGTTGCAGGGTTCTTTAAAGCTGCTTCTGGAAACAAAGTTGCAGTCTTTTTGGAGCAGGTCCGCTGTCCTCGGGAGTTTCTTGTCTTTTTCGAAGCAGGGCAGTCCTCAGAGGATTCAGAGGTCGCTGGTCCCTTGGAAGGCGTCGCTGGAGCAGAGTTCTTTGGAAGGCAGGAGACAGGCCGGTGAGTTTCTGGAGCCAAGGCAGTTGTCGTCTTCTGGTCTTCCTCTGCAGGGGTTTTCAGCTAGGCAGTCCTTCTTCTTGTAGTTTGCAGGAATCTAATTTTCTAGGGTTCAGGGTAGCCCTTAAATACTAAATTTAAGGGCGTGTTTAGGTCTGGGGGGTTAGTAGCCAATGGCTACTAGCCCTGAGGGTGGGTACACCCTCTTTGTGCCTCCTCCCAAGGGGAGGGGGTCACAATCCTAACCCTATTGGGGGAATCCTCCATCTGCAAGATGGAGGATTTCTAAAAGTTAGAGTCACTTCAGCTCAGGACACCTTAGGGGCTGTCCTGACTGGCCAGTGACTCCTCCTTGTTGCTTTCTTTGTTCCCTCCAGCCTTGCCGCCAAAAGTGGGGGCCGTGGCCGGAGGGGGCGGGCAACTCCACTAAGCTGGAGTGCCCTGCTGGGCTGTGACAAAGGGGTGAGCCTTTGAGGCTCACCGCCAGGTGTCACAGCTCCTGCCTGGGGGAGGTGTTAGCATCTCCACCCAGTGCAGGCTTTGTTACTGGCCTCAGAGTGACAAAGGCACTCTCCCCATGAGGCCAGCAACATGTCTCTAGTGTGGCAGGCTGCTGGAACTAGTCAGCCTACACAGACAGTCGGTTAAGTTTCAGGGGGCACCTCTAAGGTGCCCTCTGGGGTGTAGTTTGCAATAAAATGTACACTGGCATCAGTGTGCATTTATTGTGCTGAGAAGTTTGATACCAAACTTCCCAGTTTTCAGTGGAGCCATTATGGTGCTGTGGAGTTCGTGTTCGACAGACTCCCAGACCATATACTCTTATGGCTACCCTGCACTTACAATGTCTAAGGTTTTGTTTAGACACTGTAGGGGTACCATGCTCATGCACTGGTACCCTCACCTATGGTATAGTGTACCCTGCCTTAGGGCTGTAAGGCCTGCTAGAGGGGTGTCTTACCTATACTGCATAGGCAGTGAGAGGCTGGCATGGCACCCTGAGGGGAGTGCCATGTCGACTTACTCGTTTTGTTCTCACCAGCACACACAAGCTGGCAAGCAGTGTGTCTGTGCTGGGTGAGAGGTCTCCAGGGTGGCATAAGACATGCTGCAGCCCTTAGAGACCTTCCTTGGCATCAGGGCCCTTGGTACTAGAAGTACCAGTTACAAGGGACTTATCTGGATGCCAGGGTCTGCCAATTGTGGATACAAAAGTACAGGTTAGGGAAAGAACACTGGTGCTGGGGCCTGGTTAGCAGGCCTCAGCACACTTTCAATTGTAAACATAGCATCAGCAAAGGCAAAAAGTCAGGGGGCAACCATGCCAAGGAGGCATTTCCTTACACAACCCCCCCCCCCAAACGAAAGAGGATGAGACTAACCTTTCCCAAGAGAGTCTTCATTTTCTAAGTGGAAGAACCTGGAAAGGCCATCTGCATTGGCATGGGCAGTCCCAGGTCTGTGTTCCACTATAAAGTCCATTCCCTGTAGGGAGATGGACCACCTCAACAGTTTAGGATTTTCACCTTTCATTTGCATCAGCCATTTGAGAGGTCTGTGGTCAGTTTGAACTAGGAAGTGAGTCCCAAAGAGGTATGGTCTCAGCTTCTTCAGGGACCAAACCACAGCAAAGGCCTCCCTCTCAATGGCACTCCAACGCTGCTCCCTGGGGAGTAACCTCCTGCTAATGAAAGCAACAGGCTGGTCAAGGCCATCATCATTTGTTTGGGACAAAACTGCCCCTATCCCATGTTCAGAGGCATCTGTCTGCACAATGAACTGCTTAGAATAATCTGGAGCTTTTAGAACTGGTGCTGAGCACATTGCTTGTTTCAGGGTGTCAAAGGCCTGTTGGCATTCCACAGTCCAGTTCACTTTCTTGGGCATTTTCTTGGAGGTGAGTTCAGTGAGGGCTGTCACAATGGATCCATATCCCTTCACAAACCTCCTGTAATACCCAGTCAAGCCAAGGAATGCCCTGACTTGAGTCTGGGTTTTTGGAGCTACCCAGTCCAGAATAGTCTGGATCTTGCGTTGGAGTGGCTGAACTTGGCCTCCACCTACAAGGTGGCCCAAGTAAACCACAGTTCCCTGCCCTATCTGGCATTTGGATGCCTTGATAGAGAGGCCTGCAGATTGCAGAGCCTTCAAAACCTTCTTCAGGTGGACCAGGTGATCCTGCCAGGTGGAGCTAAAGACAGCAATATCATCAAGATAAGCTGTGCTAAAGGACTCCAAGCCAGCAAGGACTTGATTCACCAACCTTTGGAAGGTGGCAGGGGCATTCTTTAAACCAAAGGGCATAACAGTAAACTGATAATGCCCATCAAGTGTGGAGAATGCTGTTTTCTCTTTTGCTCCAGGTGCCATTTTTATTTGCCAGTACCCTGCTGTCAAGTCAAAGGTACTTAAGAATTTGGCAGCACCTAATTTATCTATGAGCTCATCAGCTCTAGGAATTGGATGAGCATCTGTCTTGGTGACAGAATTGAGCCCTCTGTAATCCACACAAAACCTCATCTCTTTCTTTCCATCTTTGGTATGAGGTTTGGGGACTAAGACCACTGGGCTAGCCCAGGGGCTGTCAGAGCGCTCAATTACTCCCAATTCCAGCATCTTGTGGACTTCCACCTTGATGCTTTCCTTAACATGGTCAGACTGTCTAAAGATTTTGTTTTTGACAGGCATGATGTCTCCTGTGTCCACATCATGGGTACACAGGTGTGTCTGACCAGGGGTTAAGGAGAAGAGTTCAGGAAACTGTTGTAGGACTCTCCTACAATCAGCTTGCTGTTGGCCAGAGAGGGTGTCTGAGTAGATCACTCCATCTACTGAGCCATCTTTTGGGTCTGATGACAGAAGATCAGGGAGAGGTTCACTCTCTGCCTCCTGATCCTCATCTGTTACCATCAACAGATTCACATCAGCCCTGTCATGGAAGAGCTTAAGGCGGTTCACATGGATCACCCTCTTGGGGCTCCTGCTTGTGCCCAGGTCCACCAGGTAGGTGACCTGACTCTTCCTTTCTAGCACTGGGTAAGGGCCACTCCATTTGTCCTGGAGTGCCCTGGGAGCCACAGGCTCCAGAACCCAGACTTTCTGCCCTGGTTGGAACTCAACCAGTGCAGCCTTTTGGTCATACCAAAACTTCTGGAGCTGTTGGCTGGCCTCAAGGTTTTTGGTTGCCTTTTCCATGTACTCTGCCATTCTAGAGCGAAGGCCAAGTACATAGTCCACTATGTCTTGTTTAGGCTCATGGAGAGGTCTCTCCCAGCCTTCTTTAACAAGAGCAAGTGGTCCCCTTACAGGATGACCAAACAGAAGTTCAAAGGGTGAGAATCCTACTCCCTTCTGTGGCACCTCTCTGTAAGCGAAAAGCAGACATGGCAAGAGGACATCCCATCTCCTTTTGAGCTTTTCTGGGAGCCCCATGATCATGCCTTTTAATGTCTTGTTGAATCTCTCAACTAAGCCATTAGTTTGTGGATGGTATGGTGTAGTGAATTTGTAAGTCACTCCACACTCATTCCACATGTGTTTTAGGTATGCTGACATGAAGTTGGTACCTCTGTCAGACACCACCTCCTTAGGGAAACCCACTCTGGTAAAGATACCAATGAGGGCCTTGGCTACTGCAGGGGCAGTAGTCAACCTAAGGGGAATAGCTTCAGGATACCTAGTAGCATGATCCACTACTACTAGGATGTACATATTTCCTGAGGCTGTGGGAGGTTCCAGTGGACCAACTATGTCCACACCCACTCTTTCAAAGGGGACCCCCACCACTGGAAGTGGAATGAGGGGGGCCTTTGGGTGCCCACCTGTCTTACCACTGGATTGACAGGTGGGGCAGGAGAGGCAAAACTCCTTAACCTTCTGGGACATATTGGGCCAGTAGAAGTGGTTGACTAACCTCTCCCACGTCTTGGTTTGTCCCAAATGCCCAGCAAGGGGAATGTCATGGGCTAAGGTCAGAATAAACTCTCTGAACGACTGAGGCACTACCACTCTCCTAGTGGCACCAGGTTTGGGGTCTCTGGCCTCAGTGTACAGGAGTCCATCTTCCCAATAGACCCTATGTGTTCCATTTTTCTTGCCCTTGGACTCTTCAGCAGCTTGCTGCCTAAGGCCTTCAAGAGAGGGACAGGTTTCTTGTCCCTTACACAGCTCCTCCCTTGAGGGTCCCCCTGGGCCTAAGAGCTCAACCTGATAAGGTTCAAGTTCCAAAGGCTCAGTTCCCTCAGAGGGCAGAACTTCTTCCTGAGAAGAGAGGTTCTCTTTTTCAGACTGTGTTGCAGTTGGTTTCCCAACTGACTTTCCTTTTCTCTTGGTAGGCTGGGCCATTTTTCCAGACTCCAGCTCTACTTTTTCACCCTGTGCCTTGCATTGTGCTCTTGTTTTTACACACACCAGTTCAGGGATACCCAGCATGGCTGCATGGGTTTTTAGTTCTACCTCAGCCCATGCTGAGGACTCCAGGTCATTTCCAAGCAGACAGTCTACTGGGATGTTTGAGGAGACCACCACCTGTTTCAGGCCATTGACCCCTCCCCATTCTAAAGTTACCATTGCCATGGGATGTGCTTTAGTTTGATTGTCAGCATTGGTGACTGTATAAGTTTTTCCAGTCAGGTATTGGCCAGGGGAAACCAGTTTCTCTGTCACCATGGTGACACTGGCACCTGTATCCCTCAGGCCCTCTACACTTGTCCCATTAATAAAGAGCTGCTGCCTGTATTTTTGCATGTTAGGGGGCCAGGCAGCTAGTGTGGCTAAATCCACCCCACCCTCAGAGACTAGAGTAGCTTCAGTGTGGACCCTGATTTGCTCTGGGCACACTGTTGATCCCACTTGGAGACTAGCCATTCCAGTGTTACCTGGATTGGAGTTTGGAGTGGAACCTTTCTTGGGACAGGCCTTGTCTCCAGTTTGGTGTCCAGACTGACTACAGTTTCGACACCAGGCCTTTTTGGGATCAAAGTTTTTACCCTTGTACCCAGGATTGTTTTGTGAAGAGGCTCTGGGCCCACCCTCCTGTGCAGGTTTTTGGGGGCCTTTAGAAGACTCTTGACTATTTTTATTTTTGGCTGTCTCACCACCTTTACCCTGGGGAGGTTTTGTGACCCCTTTCTTTTGGTCACCCCCTGTGGAAGTTTTGGACACCCTAGTCTTGACCCAATGGTCCGCCTTCTTTCCCAATTCTTGGGGAGAAATTGGTCCTAGGTCTACCAGATGCTGATGCAGTTTATCATTGAAACAATTACTTAACAGGTGTTCTTTCACAAATAAATTGTACAGCCCATCATAATTACTTACACCACTGCCTTGAATCCAACCATCTAGTGTTTTTACTGAGTAGTCTACAAAGTCAACCCAGGTCTGGCTCGAGGATTTTTGAGCCCCCCTGAATCTAATCCTATACTCCTCAGTGGAGAATCCAAAGCCCTCAATCAGGGTACCCTTCATGAGGTCATAAGATTCTGCATCTTGTCCAGAGAGTGTGAGGAGTCTATCCCTACACTTTCCTGTGAACATTTCCCAAAGGAGAGCACCCCAGTGAGATCTGTTCACTTTTCTGGTTACACAAGCCCTCTCAAAAGCTGTGAACCATTTGGTGATGTCATCACCATCTTCATATTTAGTTACAATCCCTTTAGGGATTTTCAACATGTCAGGAGAATCTCTGACCCTATTTATGTTGCTGCCACCATTGATGGGTCCTAGGCCCATCTCTTGTCTTTCCCTCTCTATGGCTAGGATCTGTCTTTCCAAAGCCAATCTTTTGGCCATCCTGGCTAACTGGATGTCCTCTTCACTGGAGTTATCCTCAGTGATTTCAGAGGTGTTGGTCTCTCCTGTGAGGGAACCAGCATCTCTGACTATTATTTTTGGAGTCAGGGTTTGAGAGACCCTGTTCTCCCTAGATAGGACTGGTAGGGGGGAATTTTCCTCCAAGTCACTATCCTCTTCCTCTGAGTTGCCACCCTCAGAGGGGTTGGCCTTTTCAAACTCTGCCAAAAGCTCCTGGAGCTGTATTTTGGTAGGTTTGGGGCCCATTGTTATTTTCTTTATTTTACAGAGTGACCTTAGCTCCCTCATCTTAAGATGGAGGTAAGGTGTGGCGTCGAGTTCCACCACAGTCACATCTGTGCTAGACATTTTGCTTCTAAAAGTTGGAATACTTTTTAAGAATCTAAAACTGGTTCTAGAATCTAATTCGAACTTTTACAAACTTTTAAACTCTAAAAGAAATGCTAAACAGGATCTAACACAAGGCCCTAGCAGGTCTTTTAAGAATTTAGAAAACTTTTCAAATTGCAAAAATCAATTTCTAATGACAATTTTGGAATTTGTCGTGTGATCAGGTATTGGCTGAGTAGTCCAGCAAATGCAAAGTCTTGTACCCCACCGCTGATCCACCAATGTAGGAAGTTGGCTCTGTATGTGCTATTTCAAAGTAAGGAATAGCATGCACAGAGTCCAAGGGTTCCCCTTAGAGGTAAAATAGTGGTAAAAATAGATAATACTAATGCTCTATTTTGTGGTAGTGTGGTCGAGCAGTAGGCTTATCCAAGGAGTAGTGTTAAGCATTTGTTGTACATACACATAGACAATAAATGAGGTACACACACTCAGAGACAAATCCAGCCAATAGGTTTTGTTATAGAAAAATATCTTTTCTTAGTTTATTTTAAGAACCACAGGTTCAAATTTAACATGTAATATCTTGTTTGAAAGGTATTGCAGGTAAGTACATTAGGAACTTTGAATCATTTCAATTGCATGTATACTTTTCAAGTTATTGACAAATAGCTATTTCAAAAGTGGACACTTCGTGCAATTTTCACAGTTCCTGGGGGAGGTAAGTTTTTGTTAGTTTTACCAGGTAAGTAAGACACTTACAGGGTTCAGTTCTTGGTCCAAGGTAGCCCACCGTTGGGGGTTCAGAGCAACCCCAAAGTCACCACACCAGCAGCTCAGGGCCGGTCAGGTGCAGAGTTCAAAGTGGTGCCCAAAACGCATAGGCTAGAATGGAGAGAAGGGGGTGCCCCGGTTCCGGTCTGCTTGCAGGTAAGTACCCGCGTCTTCGGAGGGCAGACCAGGGGGGTTTTGTAGGGCACCGGGGGGGACACAAGCCCATACAGAAATTTCACCCTCAGCAGCGCGGGGGCGGCCGGGTGCAGTGTAGAAACAAGCGTCGGGTTCGCAATGTTAGTCAATGAGAGATCAACGGATCTCTTCAGCGCTGCAGGCAGGCAAGGGGGGGCTTCCTCGGGGAAACCTCCACTTGGGCAAGGGAGAGGGACTCCTGGGGGTCACTTCTCCAGTGAAAGTCCGGTCCTTCAGGTCCTGGGGGCTGCGGGTGCAGGGTCTTTTCCAGGCGTCGGGACTTAGGTTTCAGAGAGTCGCGGTCAGGGGAAGCCTCGGGATTCCCTCTGCAGGCGGCGCTGTGGGGGCTCAGGGGGGACAGGTTTTGGTACTCACAGTTGGAGAGTAGTCCGGGGGTCCTCCCTGAGGTGTTGGTTCTCCACCAGCCGAGTCGGGGTCGCCGGGTGCAGTGTTGCAAGTCTCACGCTTCTTGCGGGGAGTTGCAGGGTTCTTTAAAGCTGCTTCTGGAAACAAAGTTGCAGTCTTTTTGGAGCAGGTCCGCTGTCCTCGGGAGTTTCTTGTCTTTTTCGAAGCAGGGCAGTCCTCAGAGGATTCAGAGGTCGCTGGTCCCTTGGAAGGCGTCGCTGGAGCAGAGTTCTTTGGAAGGCAGGAGACAGGCCGGTGAGTTTCTGGAGCCAAGGCAGTTGTCGTCTTCTGGTCTTCCTATGCAGGGGTTTTCAGCTAGGCAGTCCTTCTTCTTGTAGTTTGCAGGAATCTAATTTTCTAGGGTTCAGGGTAGCCCTTAAATACTAAATTTAAGGGCGTGTTTAGGTCTGGGGGGTTAGTAGCCAATGGCTACTAGCCCTGAGGGTGGGTACACCCTCTTTGTGCCTCCTCCCAAGGGGAGGGGGTCACAATCCTAACCCTATTGGGGGAATCCTCCATCTGCAAGATGGAGGATTTCTAAAAGTTAGAGTCACTTCAGCTCAGGACACCTTAGGGGCTGTCCTGACTGGCCAGTGACTCCTCCTTGTTGCTTTCTTTGTTCCCTCCAGCCTTGCCGCCAAAAGTGGGGGCCGTGGCTGGAGGGGGCGGACAACTCCACTAAGCTGGAGTGCCCTGCTGGGCTGTGACAAAGGGGTGAGCCTTTGAGGCTCACCGCCAGGTGTCACAGCTCCTGCCTGGGGGAGGTGTTAGCATCTCCACCCAGTGCAGGCTTTGTTACTGGCCTCAGAGTGACAAAGGCACTCTCCCCATGGGGCCAGCAACATGTCTCTAGTGTGGCAGGCTGCTGGAACTAGTCAGCCTACACAGACAGTCGGTTAAGTTTCAGGGGGCACCTCTAAGGTGCCCTCTGGGGTGTAGTTTGCAATAAAATGTACACTGGCATCAGTGTGCATTTATTGTGCTGAGAAGTTTGATACCAAACTTCCCAGTTTTCAGTGTAGCCATTATGGTGCTGTGGAGTTCGTGTTCGACAGACTCCCAGACCATATACTCTTATGGCTACCCTGCACTTACAATGTCTAAGGTTTTGTTTAGACACTGTAGGGGTACCATGCTCATGCACTGGTACCCTCACCTATGGTATAGTGCACCCTGCCTTAGGGCTGTAAGGCCTGCTAGAGGGGTGTCTTACCTATACTGCATAGGCAGTGAGAGGCTGGCATGGCACCCTGAGGGGAGTGCCATGTCGACTTACTCGTTTTGTTCTCACCAGCACACACAAGCTGGCAAGCAGTGTGTCTGTGCTGGGTGAGAGGTCTCCAGGGTGGCATAAGACATGCTGCAGCCCTTAGAGACCTTCCTTGGCATCAGGGCCCTTGGTACTAGAAGTACCAGTTACAAGGGACTTATCTGGATGCCAGGGTCTGCCAATTGTGGATACAAAAGTACAGGTTAGGGAAAGAACACTGGTGCTGGGGCCTGGTTAGCAGGCCTCAGCACACTTTCAATTGTAAACATAGCATCAGCAAAGGCAAAAAGTCAGGGGGCAACCATGCCAAGGAGGCATTTCCTTACAGATCCCCATAGAAATAAAAACCTCTACTTTGTAGTTCAAACCCACCCTTCAACCCTAAATAACCAATTCTCACCAATTCCTACCCACTCCTGAACAATAAAACTTCAATTGCCTCAAAACACTATTAACTATTAAACCCTAAAAAAAAAATCTACCCACTCCAGAACCCTAAAAACAGTTATAGCTGAAAACACTATTTATCCTTGAGCCCTAAAAATCCTTACCACCCCAAAACCTACCCCTCTCTTAATTCTAAGACGCTTCACTATCACAACAAAAACTAAAATTCCCTGAACCCTAAAAACCGCTTAAAAAAACACAGAGCCTTGAACTCTGAAACTCTTTACTAGTCAAAAAATATCCATTAATGAACACTAAAACTGCTTGTCCCCCATACAATCTACCCTTGCCTGAATTATTATTATTATTATTTTTTTTAAAGTTTCAAAAGTTTTATTAAGAATATATAAGGCGGTACATACAGCATATAAACAAACTGTTTAGCTTTCAAAAACATTGTTTTTGTTCTTTTACCACAATTATTTCCATTGTGAGCATATATACATGTACTGTCAGGTAAGTAAAAATTCCCAGTTGCATAGTTGAGTTTTGTACCCTTATTTTGAAGAAAAATGGAAAACAGGTGTGGGGGGGGGGGGGGGTGGTAAGGGGAGGGGGAGCGAGGATAGGGTTGTGTGGGAGGGGTTGATCTTGGTATAGGGGAGAAACGAAATAGTCATATGAAATGGGGAGGGGGAGAGAAGGGGAAGAAAGAGGAAGAAAGAGGAAGGGTAATCGCGGGGGGATGTAAAATGAAGAGACTCGAGGTAGGCAGGGGGTCTTCGTATCCTGAGACTAGCTTGTTCAGGCCTAAGAGTAGATCGTTCTGTACTTCTCCGTCTGTAGCAAGTTATTATCTAGGGGTAGATAGTATGTATGTTAGATATGGTGAGGTCGGTTAGAGAGTGTCTATGTCTTATATGAGTTGATTTCTCAGTCCTTGTTTGTGTTAGGAAGCGACTTGTATTACTATGTTGGGTAATTCAGGGTCTCGGGCATATGTCAAAATTAGAGGCCTGTGGATTGATAGAGAGAGAGAAGAAAGAGAGAAAGGGGAGAGGATAGCGTAGCTAGGGAGAGAGAGAGGGGACAGTAGGAGATTAAATGTGTTTCCGGGGTCTAGGATTCTCAGAGGGTGATTGGTAATTGATATTCCCTAATCATTGATCATTGAACATTGGTCATCCGTTGGTCATCCACCAGCCGCTTCATGGTCTCTTCAAGAATGGGCGCCAGACCTCCTCAAATTGTTCTGCTTGGTCCTGTAGGTTATAAATCACTCGTTCATGGGTAGCCGTTTGATACATGGACATCATCCATTCTATGGGTGTGGGGGCAATGCTAGATCTCCAGTGCCGGAGTATGCATATTTTGGCCGTGGCAAGCGCCGTGTGAATTAATCGTTTATGTGCCCGCGATAGGGAGGGATACGGGCGAATGTCATGTAGAATGATAAATGCTGGTGGGGTCGGTTTTGGTATCTGTATGAAGTCCGATAAGGCGAGGCGTACCGCGTCCCATAGTGACTGTACCGTTGGGCAGAGGCATAAGATATGAAGTTGGTCACAATATGGCTCTGTGCATCTCCAACAGTTCGCGTGCGGTATCAACCCTGCCCTGAAGAGTTTAACGGGGGTCCAGTACCACCCCTGAAGGATTTTAAATAGGCAAAATTTCAGGCGTGCTTCACGTACGCCCCTGTCGAGGGCTTCTAGTATGTCTGGCCACTCTTCGTCCGTGTAGGTTATCTCTAGTATATCCTGCCACTTTAAGCGTAGTCGTTCAAGTAAAGGCTGAGAGTAAAGGTGGTTAGTTAATTCGGCATAGAGGCCCGCCAAGACGCCTTTTTGTCGGCCCCATTTCTGAAGATAGGTGACGATGGGCGAGGTTTTGAACATCCACGGGGGGGTTCCTAATGTTCTCCGCATACAGTGTTTGAGCTGTAGATATCGCCACTCCTGGTTACTTTGGATACCGAATTCTTCCTGGAGGGAGGCGTATGTGCGGAAGCTATCTCCATCTATTATGTGAGATATATTGTGGATACCTGCCTCGGACCATTGGGGCCATCTGAGAATATTCCCTCCTATTTTAATGCTTTTATTCCCTGCTATGGGAGCCTGAGTATGCAGGGAGGGGTGTACTCCTAGTAGTCGATGGGCTCTGCACCACGCTGTGTTTGTAGCCTTGAGGATGGGGTTAGCTAAGGGAACATGGTTGGCGTATGTTCCTCCCATCTCCGTATACTGTCCATATAGGAGTTTCTCTGTGATCACCCATTGCGGTGGATCGGCTATATCCGGAAGTGTATATATTAGCTGTGAGAGTTGTAGGGCCAGAGAGTATTGTTCTACCGAGGGTAGTCCTAATCTTCCGTCGAGCCGTCGTGCCAGTATTATTGCAGGTTTCAGTCTTGGGCGTGAGGAGCCCCAGACGAAGGCCCTTATGGATGCGTCTATTAATCGGAGTGAGGAAAGAGGTATCTGTAGGGGGAGCATGCCTAGCACGTATGTGAAGCGTGGTAAGGTGACCATTCTGACCGCCTGTGTCCTGCCCCACATGGACAGGCCTAGTAGGGACCATTTGTCAAAGTCTTGTTTCATTTTAGATATAAGGGGGTCTATGTTGTCCCTGACCATATGTTCTAGACCTCGGTTAATGAACGTTCCTAAATATTTAAGGCGGGTCGGGGTCCATTTGAATTGGAGGCCATGTATCGCTGCCTTCGTCGTTATGCGGGATAATGGTAGTGCCTCACTTTTATCCCAGTTTACCCGATATCCGGATAGGGATGCGAAGTCTTCTATAGTGGAAAGTAGTGCTGGGAGCGAGGTTTCTAAATCGGACATTGTTAACAGAATGTCGTCTGCGTAGAGATAGATTTTGGATATGCCCCCGGTGATATGGATCCCTTTTATTTGGTGAGAATTTCGTATGGTGGCAGCTAGGGGTTCCATGGCCAATAAAAATAGAAGTGGCGACAAGGGGCATCCCTGGCGTGTGCCCCTTCCGATAGGGAATGTGTCTGACATGATGCCCCCACAGTTAACCTGTGCTGTGGGGTGGTCATATAATAAACGTACTTTAGAGATAAATTGTTCCCCCAGGCCAAAATGCTTCATGGTTGTGAATAGGTAGGACCACTCAATGCGGTCGAATGCTTTCTCCGCGTCTAGGGACAGGGCTTCGTCAGGTAATTGAATGGATTCTAACAGTGTATGGCAAAGAGTTCGCATATGATTTCTGGAGGTACGGCCTTGTACAAATCCTACTTGGGTATTGTGAATCAATGATGGTATCACCTTGCGGAGCCGCGCTGCTAGAACACTGGCTAGGAGTTTGACATCCCCATTCAGAAGGGAGATAGGACGGTAACTGCCGCAGAGAAGGGGGTCTCTCCCTGGCTTAGGCAAGATGACAATCGTGGCTTTATTGGATAGAGCGCCCAGGGAGCCTTCTTGACATGCTTCCGTCAGTGCTTCATGTACTGCGGTTATTGCCTCCTCCCCAGCCCATTTATAGAATTCCGCAGGGAATCCGTCCTCTCCTGGTGATTTATGGTAGGGGAGGCTTGATATAACTTGGGTTATCTCTTCTTTGCTTATGTTACCGTCCAAGAGGGCCCTGCCTGCCTCAGACAGACGGGGTAGATTGGCCGCGGTAAGGAATGTCTTCATTTGTGTTTGATCTGTCGTTGTTTCAGGGGTGTACAAATGTCGGTAGTACTTGGCGAACTCGTTTACAATGTCTTGTGGGCGAGTTAGCACTGCTCCTGAAGAAGATGTTATGGCCGCAATGGCAGAGGCTGCCTCTCTTTGTCGGAGCTGCGCCGCTAGGAGGCGACCTGCTTTTTCCCCTTGTTCGTAATGGCGGCCTCGCAATTTTTGCAGTGCGTATTCCGCCTGAGATGTATAGAGTTCATTGTGTGCCATGCGGGCCTGTTCTAAGGCATGTCGCAGCCTAGGGGAAGGTTGGGCGGTATATTGTTTAGTGAGGTCCTGTATCGTGGTCTCTAAGGAGGTTTGGCGGGCCATTCTGTCTTTGTTGGCCAGTGCTGCATCTCGCATCATATTCCCTCTTAGGGTTGCTTTTGGTGCCGCCCATAGGATCCTTTTGGAGGATACAGTGCCTGTATTCTCGGCCATGTATGTAGCTACATGAGCTTTTAATTGTTCCTTCCCTTAGGGAGAGCGGTATCTGTGTACAGCCAATCGCCATGGTTTACGACCAGGGAAGGAGTGTCCCACCTGGATCCGGATTAGTATTGGGGAGTGATCTGAGAGCCCGCTGTCCAGGATGCAGGTGTCTTGTATATGAGGGATTACAGTGTGTGATACTAAGAAATAATCCAGACGCGATTGGGTGCCATGGACGGTGGATAGGAAAGTATATTCCTTATCTTTCGGGTGTTGTATTCTCCAGCAGTCCACCAGACCGACGTCGGTGGTCAGGTCTGTCAGAAGCGCTCTGTCGTGATTGTTACATATATCAACAGGGCCTGTCCTATCTATTATGGCGTCTTGGACGAGATTCCAGTCTCCCCCGATTATGTATCGAGTAGTTCCGATTTCTGTCAGGAGGCGATTTAGCTGTTGAAGGAATGGGCGTTTTGGGCCGGTTGGTGCGTAAATGGATCCCACGCATAAAACAGTGTCCCCTAGTTTTAGTTTAGCAAATATATACCTTCCTTCCGTATCATTCCAGGTTTTAATGATAGTGACCGGGAGGGATTTAAGCACTAGTTTCGCCACTCCACATTTGCGGGGTCCGTTACTTCCAGATTCCTGACTCGTTGGACGGCAGCTGAAGGCAACCCTCCCTACCCAATCCCGTTTAAGTTTACTGGATTCCAGGGTGTCAAGGTGAGTCTCTTGAATCAGAGCTATATCTGTTTTTTTGGATTGAAGATAGGACAGTATCTTTTTCCGCTTAACATAGCTCGTCATGCCGTGTACATTCCAAGAGAGTATGCGTAATGGTCGCGTCGCTTGAGGGTGGGACTTCGACATCTTGGATAATTGTGAGTAAGCACCCTCGTTCCGGGGTTGGTGTTGGTGGGGGGGGGAGGGAGGGTGGTAGATATTGACTTAGTTGTTAGAGTGGGAGTTGCGTTTCGATATGATACGTGTTTTATTTTATACCGGTGTCAGTAGCTGGTGGAGGCCAAGGGAGTCCTCTGGAGAAGAAAGAGAAGAGAGAGGAGAGGGTGAAGGAAGAGAGGCAATATAAGTAAGACGAGAGCCAGATGGAGGGGAAATATGAGGGGAAAAGAAGACAAGGAGAAATGAGAGGGAGGAGAAAAGAGGGAGAAGGAGGGGGAAGGGATGGATGCGTGTGCTGAAGTTGAGATTGAGAGTATAGCAAGAGAGCGTGCAATTGGGGGGAAGAAGTGGAGAAGGATAGGGATGAGGGAGGTTAGGAGTCCAACCTCCTTTGTTCGTTAGGTCTGTAAACGGCGGGACCGATTTCTCTTGGAGCTCTCGTGCCGTCGGGCGATCTCGATCGGGGGGGGGGTGAGGGGGGAAACAACAGACAGCCAGTTATCGATATGTCGGTGATAAGGAGGGGTGGGGGGGGGTACACAGCAGTGCTTATGTTTATATATCGGGAAGTGGGTCTGTTCATCGGTGGTTAGTGGCTAGTGTATTAGTTATATAACTAAAGTGTATATTGACAGAAGTAATGGTCGGTTAATAACTATAGTACCTGGGTGGCGCTGGAGAGATGGGGGGGGTGTCGGGTGTTGATGGGGTATGGTGTTTAGGATGTTGTGCCTAGTACTTGATGTTGTATGGTATCGTAGAGTGTTTAGGAGTTCATAAGATAGGGTCGTAAATTAAAGAAGGGACTGGGCAGACAGAAAGACCGAGACCGGCTGGCGAGGGGGGGGGGGGACAGGGCGAAGGAGGGGGGGGAAAGAGCTCAAACAGAGTATTACAGTTCTCGCGTATGCATGGGTACATAAAGATACCAATATACAATATAATATAATACTTCCTGAGCATTTCTTTTCAACTATAACACTGCCTCGTCTCGTCTCGCCTTACAACGTTTCAATGACATATTAGGTTGATCAACATAACATATCCTGGTATCTTATCACATTATCATGTTAGGAGCCATTATGCCAAGCGTCTCTCTATTAATCGTAGGATAGGTAATGAGTGTAGCTGAGCCCCGGGTTACGCGAGGATGATGCGTATCTCATCCTATTACTAACTCCTTGCCGTGTATTATTACATCATAATACTGACCTACTAAGGTCTTACTTGGTATGTGCCACCATCATAGTCGTTCTGTTGTAGATGATAGTTTAAGATAGTAATAATGATTAGGATGGGGGTAGGTACGAACATCCGGGGAAAGGAATAGCTAATAGTTTATAATTTACATTGTGATGTTATAATGTGGTGTGGAGTGGCAGTGTAGAATGTCATATTATTTCGCTTTGTTATGCGGTATTATGTTGTATTATGTCCTTGTGTTCTATTTTTTATTTTTTTTCCCCCATTTTCTTATTGTAGAATAAAGTAAAGTCAAGTAATGGGAGCTTTGACATGTCTCAGGTTATATTGTATTGTGTGTCCCTGTATTGGAATTAATTTATCTTTACGTGGTCTAGTCCCATCCCTTGGGGTGATAATGGGGGCTAAACGGTTCTAACGTCAGCGCTGGTCGAGTGTGGTGTGTATTAGGAAGGTTTCACATACTTTGTTGTTTACTACCATGAGATATTTTGTAGTGTGTGGAATATAAGGTAAGTTCCATGATAGTTAATTAGTGTTTATTTTTTTTTGCTATCTGTTTAATGCCCCTGTTACCTTGTTATAGGGTTATAGGGTCGGGACCGGGCCCTTATTCAACATACAGGGAGTTGGTGGGGTCTGATCCCTGTTCTAATAATCATCATCTGTTGTGTACTGAGGGCAAATAACGATTTACTGGTAGTTTTCCATTATTTGGCCTCGGCTCTAGTCATAAAGAACATAGATTTTTCATGTATCTGGTTTTAACATTGATACTGGCAGTCTTAGACAATTACAATAGTAATACACATATGATCTGGAAAGGTACTCATCCTTCCGCGGAGTCTATAGTTGTTATTTTCGACTCTCCAGCGATAGTCCCACAAGTCGTCTTGTCGCGGTACCTTCTCAAGAAGATCCAGTTGTAGGCTTTAAAGGGGAGCGGGATTTGTCTCTCTCCGATAGTTGGGTGTGGGTTACTACTGCGTGTAAAATCTGACCCCTGTCATCATATGATCTGGTTAGTCTCTCCATGTCTCTACCTCTATGACTGGCTCCGGTGTCGTGTAGAGCCGTCTTCACCTTTTCCATTCCCGAGTGGGAGGTTTCGGCCCTATCACTGCCTCCTACAATGTCATGCTCACTGTCTGTGTTGAGAGAGTCCATAGGCTGGGATTGGAAAGAGTCAAGGAAGAGTCTCAGTTCGTCGGGGTTATAAAAGTCCTTGGATACTCCATTTTTGGTAACCCACATTCTTGCAGGGTCAAAGAGACCGTATTTCATCTCTAGTTTGCGAAGCCGGGGTCGTAGGGCTAGGAAAGCCTTTCTACGTTCGTTGGTTTCCTTGGAGTAATCAGCGGTTATTCGGATCTCGTGCTGGTCTATTCGGGAAGGGCCGTGGTTGCGTGCTACTTGGAGTATTTGTCGGGTTTGATTATGCCGCAGCAAGCATGCGATGATTGGGCGGGGCCTTGAGGAGTTGTCAGAGTGTTTTGGGCCTATCCTGTGTGCCCGTTGGAATTCTAGCGGCGGGTCAAAGTCCGATGAAATCATTTTTGGAAGAGTGGAGGTCAGAAAAGCCTGCATATCCGAGCTTTCTTCGTTTTCCGGGATCCCAAGTACGCGGATATTGTCTCTCCGGCTCCTGTCCTCCATGTCCGTTAGTTTGCTCCTGAGGTAGATGAAGTCTTGTTCTCGCTCCTGAGACGTGTTGATCTGCGTCTCTAGTTGTCCCATGCGTTGCTCTAGCCCTGTCACTCTAGATTGAAAGCCTGCAATGTCAGATCGCATGGATTTGGTTTCTAGTGTCAATGAAGTTATAGAGGCGTCCATCCCCTCTATGCGGCGGCTGACAGTGGTGATCTCTTGTAGTATCCTGTCCATAGTTGTGGATTGATCTTTATCAGACATCGTGGTGGACTCGTTTAAAGGTGGCGATGTTTGAGGGTTTATCTTTGTGGGGGTTAGGCGTTTGTGTTGTAGCGCTTCTGAGAATAATAGTTGTCGTGCAGGCTTGGTGACAGGTTTATGGTTCGGTTTGTTGCCGGGCATCGCCTCAATTGTCTGCAGAGTCTGGCCACGTGGGGCCCGAGATTCCCTCCGTGGATTCCGATAAGGATATAGATGTTCGGTGGCTTACACTGGTGCCAGTCCTCTCCCTTCTCCTGTATCTCTGTTCTCTTGGCTCCCTCTGGCTCTCCTCATCTCTGATGCCCCTCCAGTCGCTCACCCCTCTCGTCTCTTCACCTCCACGTGCCTCCCGTCGTGCCCCTCTGCCCTCCTCAGTATTAGTTGTCTGAAGGGGGGGGCGAAAGTTTATTATCCCAGCGGGAGGGTTTTTGTTGTCCCTCTGTGATGGAAAAGAGGGGAGAAGTCGTGCCTCTGCCTCCGGCGATGCCGTTCTTATTTTGAAGAGATTCGATCCTACCTCTCTGGCCGGGTTTCTCTCCCGGCTGTCGAAGGGGCCGCACCCCTTTGCTGCGTCTCCCCATCTCCCTGTGGGGGGTCGAAGGTCCGCGGGTGTTTGTTGGCGTTGTAGGGAGATGGATGCGGGTCGTCACGGCTCCCGCAGTCCCTGCGGCCTGTTCAGCTTGCTCCTTGCCGCTGCGGGCACGCCGTCCCCGGTCTTTCGAAGATGCGACTCCGCCCCTTTTGTCAGGCCTTATCGGCCTGGGGCGAGTCGTGAGTTTCCTGCCTTGCGTCCCGCTCCTACGGGGTCCCCGGACATGATTCCGTGTCGCCGCTGTTGTAGGGGTGGAGGGGCACCGAACCCGGTGTGTTGTCCGGCTGTCTGCTCGCCCCCGTCGCCCCTCCGGGACCGCCTCGGCACGGAGCTCTCGCTCTAAGCGGCCATCTTGTTTCGTGGCCCGGCCACGCCCCCCCTTGCCTGAATTCTAAAACTCCTTAGTAACTCCGGAAGCAACCAATCCATGCACTCTAAAAAACTCCTTACCACACCAAAAATCTACTAATTGCTGAACCCTTGAAACCCTTTCCCATTAAATTATAAACCCAATAACACAAATAAAAAACATATAAACTTTAGTTTAAAAGAATACAATCTAATTACATTAATATTACTTTTAAAACTCATAAATGAACTTAATTTAGAGCAATTTAATAATATATATTTGTGAATGTGTATATGTACATATCTAGATATGGGAATCCTTCACCAACAACTTTAAGAATATATATTTGTGTATGTGTATATGTACATATCTAGATATGGGAATCCTTCACCAACAAACCGGAAGAAGCACACCACACCAGAGCAGTATGCTCCAAAAAGGACTTATATTACAGACAAGAAGCATCTGATTATGTATTCTGGCACTGATCCTGTTTCCTTCCTAGGATCTTTTAGAATGGAGTCCTTTCCGAAAAAATCTAAGGTTTTTCCAATTGCCGTTGTGAAGTATAGCAAAAATTATGTTTCTGTAATTGTTTTTCTAAGTTTTGTTTTGTTTGCATTCTTTCATGTAACACTATCCACATTGGGATATTTTGTTACTGGGAGTCAATTGGCCACAATAGGTGTGGGGAAACTATTTAAGCACTTTTTTGTAAAAAGACATTATGTGAACCAGATCTTTGCGGTCAAAACAAGTCATTTCTTCGTGCCTGCAATATAAGCCCTTTTGTAGCAGAGTGCTTGTGGCCACCCTTCATTAGCCCGGTGACGCCCCTTTCCAATAGCCTTAAGAGGGAATTTGGGATCCCTTGGGGCCAAACACAGTTATATTCGAGGAGGGTGTGCATGGCCCCTTCCTGAGCTTTAAAATACCTTGTGTACCCCATCCTACAGTGCCAGGTGTCATAAAAAAAGGGCAGGGAGGCCCTACCCCACCTTAATAGGCCCCAGGGACCCCATACCCTGGGGCCAAAATCCATTATAAAGGGAAAGGAGGTATGTGACTCCCCTGAGCCTCCTTTGGCCCTGGGAACCCATCGCCTGGGGCCAAAGTTGGGTGCCCACTCAGGGCAACCACTATTTGGGGGCAGTGGAGGGAGCCCCAAAGCCCCCACAGCACCCCAGCCAGTAACCAGAAGCCGGCATTGCTGAAGTGGGCAGGGAAACTACTCTGTCCCGGCGGTGGGCACCACAGGACAGAGTGCTTGAACTGGCCATGGGTGATGGAGTCACTAGTGTCTTTAAAGGCTCGGGTGGGCACCCAGCCCGCTCCCATATTTATATGAAATTTGACCGTGGGGGATGCGATCCCTATGGCCCTTAGAGGCTCGGGAGGTGGGCTGCATGCCTGCCTTCCCTCAAATTAACAATGTGGCTCTGGGAGATGGGGTATTTGAGGCCTTTAGAGACATGTGAGGGGCCACACGCTCCATCCCCTCAAATTAACAACCTGGGTCCAGGGGATGGAGTCCTTGGGGCTTTTAAAGGCTCAGTGAGAGGATCTTTTTTCAAAAGTTGGCACAGGAGATGGGATCCCTGGGGCCAAAATTGGCTTTGGGAGCTGGGCCCTACTCACAACCCCCTCCCAAATATAAAAAAAATGGAGGGCTGCCATTGTTTTTGCCGCAGTCCCACAGCAGTCCTGTGGGATCATAGCAAAACAGCCAATTATATTTTTTTGGGCCCCAAGAGGCCCCTCTGGGTCTCCTCCACAGGGCCTGGGGGGGTATGTTACCCCTAACCTAGCCCCTTATATTATTTTTATAAAACAAATGCAGGGCAGGGGTTAAGTCCCAGGATCCAATAATGGCTGCCAGCAAAATTTGACTTCATGTTGCTAATAGCCAATTAGAGTGCCTGCTCCCCTGGGACTGAATTGGCCCAAGAGAACAAAAGCTCCCTGGGCCAATCAGAGCACTCTACTTTTTAAAATTGGGTCAGAACAGAGGGACTCTCACAAGAGTCCCTCAAGCCTAACCATCCAGATATATAAATATTTTGTAACCTTAATTTCTCAAAAACTAGTAAATAGATTTATACCAAATCACACAAAGAACACTTTCTAGACCAAGATCTAACTCCTTGACAAATTGTATGTAATTCCGTTCAGCAGGTTTTGTAGCACTGCTGTTCAAAAAAGTAAACGGGAAATGAATAGTTCTTTTGTGTTATGGGACCCCCTTTTTTCTCAGCCCCTGCTTGATAGATCACACCAAAACCTTTAACGCACATACTAGGAAAATAATGGCACTTTTTTGGAAAGTTTTGTGAAAATTTGTCAGATGACGCCAAAGTAATTAGCAAAACAAGAAAGGCATTTCCTATGGAAACGCTAAACTAAGTATAACTACCCATAATTTTAAGGTTAGGTGATTTACATTTAAAAAAAAGTAACTTACGTGAGAAGTAAAACTTTGCTTAATAAAAGTAGTAAAACCTACCTCCAATTTACTGGCTCCAGATATAACTGGTAGATTGTAATAACTCCCAAAGTATGGCCTGCAAAGTAATTGTGGCAGACCGTTTTACGCTGGTAATCAGGCCATACTTTGGGCAAGAAGAGAATCTATGCTGTTCCAGAAGATAAAAAATGCTGACATGGGAACTGCAAAGAGGCAGTTTATATTTAAGGCTGACAGATGATGACATCATTATAGATGTAATTTAAACAGATAAACATTAACAGCTGGAAGAAAAATGGATGTTCTTTGATAAGCTTAATGGAATTGCATTAAGGTAGTGTGAATTCTCAGATGTAAAGGAAAAAAAAGTGTTTCTGCGATGTCTTGGGAGTTCCTAGCGCTTTACTGCTGGTATGAGCAGTTTGCAAAAAATACTTTGACTTGAAGGAGGAGACAAACAACTAAAAGGAGTTTCGACACATCGATGATTGCTATGCGAGGAGAGGCATACATGATTGATATACAAGAGAATAATGATAGACTGAACACTATATAGAGCTTAATTAAATTTGAGGATATTTACACCAGTGACAACAATTTGCTCCTTGACATTTTGTACGTATTGTGATTGAAAGATTATCTGTGATTACATTTACTAAGATCTTGACTAGATAGGAATATTGCCTTTTTTTATTTTTGATAATTTTTAATATGTAATAAATTTATGTTTTTATAGTAGTTTGATGGTATGTGCTCATGCAATACAAAATTCATGGTACTTGGGGCCTGATTACGACCTTGGTGGATGGGATACTCACAAATGTGACGTATATCATGTATGTTGTATTACAAGGTCCATTATATCATATGGAACTTGTGAAACGGTAGGCGGGATATCTGTCACATTTGTGACGGAGTATCCCATCTGCCAAAGTCATAATCAGGTCCTTAATCCCCAAATGTGCAAATGAATCTTAACGGCCTGTGCTGTGTTAAGTAAGAATCTTTTTCATTGAACTCAGCTCTTTCCAGAGCAAAAATTGATCAGAAGAGAAGGAGCAGAACAATCTTTTGTGCTATTTCGATGTTGCTTTCCCAAGTGACTTCTGGACCACATTTCCAAAATAATGGATTGTTTGTTGGGATATAGTACACAGGAATATCATCTGCTACATATTTGTGTCTTAAATATTGTTTACAAAAATATTGTCCCATTCAGTGTGAATTTTCTACTAATAGCTCAAATGGGGAATTATTGTTGCAGACAATATTTAGAACGCAATATTAATGTCAGGTGATAATCTGACAATGATATTCTGGTTAGGTCTGGATGGAACTCGCAGAGTTTTGCTCCGTGAAATTCTGCTGAGTTCCAAAAAACTCTGCGTGATTCTGTGAAATTCTGCAAAGGGGTAGAAGAATGACTGTCCACCCATTCACACTGCTTTTTCAGGACAGTAGTGCATTCCACGCTGCAAAAACAGCATGAATAGCACCACGCGATCCACATGGGCACAGCCATAGTGCTGGCCCTGCTTTTTCAATCTATTTTTAATCTCCCAATCCACCCGCTATCCCACTCATCCACCTCTCATTTACCTTTTTTTATGTGTGCTTCTTTCTGTGTGTGTTTTTTACGTTTTAGTCTTTCTTTTACTTTTTCCGTGACTTTATGTACTTTTTTCCCTTTCCTCCATGTGTTGTACTTCCTTTAGTTCTCCCTTTCTGCTTTGATGTTTTCTTCTTCTTACTTCTTTTTTTCAACTCATTGCCATGTCTAAACAGGCAGCAAGCGGTGGTGCTAGTGTGGATGCAGCAAGGCGTACATCTTGCTGTCCCGGGTGTTGCCATTAGAATAATTTTGCCTTGTTTATTTTTTTTATACTGTCTCCTTTTTTCAGCTCCTCTATCTAATATTTGTTAAATTTTTGTTATCCCTGCATTATACGTTTTTACCTATTTCATGTTTCTTTAGCTGACTTTCTCCTGTCTGTACTCTCTAGCTCTCTTCTGCTTCGTTAGAAAGTTTTACCTTTCTTCTCATACATCTTGTGGTACTGTAGGACAAAGAGAACAGGTTTTTGGTACTGTGAAGAATGCAGGCCCAAGTGAGCTATTATTCATCATACAAGTTTATTGAAAAGGCTTTCTTGTTCATTCTCAAACAGTCAAAATGAGCAAGTGGCCATGGTCATGGACGCTCCCCCCAGTTTTGTGTTATAAATTCATTTATACAGTATACCAGCAGTTTCCATGAAAGTACAACATAACAGGAAAGTATCAGTTCCCATTGCATTCGCCAAACAAAACCATATGTCCTTCATTGACCATTCCACCCATTCATTGGGCTTCAGTGACTCTGAGTCATCATAGCTCTGCCCCTCCATTACAAAAATGTTTTGGTTGGCTTGGCTACCTTGCTTTTTTAACATTGTCAACCAAAAAACCTCCCAAAGTGATAGTTCCGATAGAAGATGCTGCTAACCAAGCTGCAGTGAGGTATTGCGGTAGTACATTGTTCAAGAATAATAATTACTTAGGGGGCGAATCTGGTATCTAAAGTGTGTCGCTTTTTCTAGCCACACAGACCACCAGAGTCTGGCCGGCAACATCAGCAGTGCCAGTGTGACGGAAGCGCCCAAGGAGGTGGTTTGGAAGGAGAGTCCCAGTGATGGCAGGGCCAGTTGGTCGTAAGTCACATTGCTTGATTATTAACAAATTGAGGATATTTGTTAAGCAAGACAGATATCCTACCCTTCATCATTCATCACCTTTCTGCCCATGGCATTTCACCACCTGTGCCAACTCAGTCACTTCCTACTAGTACTTCACTCCATTAGTGATGGCAGGGCCAGTTGGTCTTAAGTCACATTGCTTGCTTATTAACAAATTGAGTATATTTGTTAAGCAAGACAGATATTCCACCCATCATAATTCATCACCTTTTTGCCCATGGCATTTCACCACCTGTGCCCACTCAGTCACTTCCTACTAGTACTTCACTCCATTATTCTTTCCTAAGTTCTGTCCCAGCCTACCAAAAAATTGAAAAATCCATTCTTGACATGGGCCACATTTTTCTGGCCAAGTGATTTATGTAGATATATTTCATGGCTTTCATAACAGATTATGCCTGTTCAAATTTTTCACTTTCGTCTTTCCTCAACTACAGCAAGTGACTAAGACAAAGTTTAGCACATGATGATCAGTGACCCCACTCGCTATAGCAAAACTTCTACCTAGTCTAATCCCTCTAACTTACTCTGCAGTAGAGTAACTTTCTTTACTGCCAAGCAAAGGTACTTGTAGTAATTTAATAAAATAATTAACAAAATAATTTGTGGTGGAGGATAAGGCCAGGGAGTAAAGTGGGACTAAGGCCCTCATTACAACCCTGGCGGTAGGTGGTAAAACAGCGGTAATACCGCCAATAGGCCTTCAGAAAAAAAATGGAATCACGACCATGGTGGAAACCACCAACATAGACAGCTACTATAACACTCCGACCGCCACGGCGGTAGAAAAAAACACTGCGGCGGTAACCGCCAACAGACAGGCAGAGGACAAAGTACCGCCCACTGTATTACAAGAGGCCTATCCGCCACCTTTTCCGGGGTGGAACCAACGCTATCAAAAGCACGGCGGAAACAGTACACAGAAGGGAAACCACTCACCTCTCAAAACCCAACAAGGAACCAGGACGCCATGGAGCCCGAGTTACACGTACTCCCCATGTTGGCCTTCCTCCTTCTCTATCAGTAGCAGGACAGACGCCATCGATGACCACGATGAGGACTGCACCTACAACACAGGGGAGGGAAAAGAGAGTGACACACACACGCAGCACGTAGCACGCAATACCCCCACCCCTACCCTCACCCACAACACCATACACACAAATACATGCAGCAACATTACAGTTACACCTCCCCTCACCCCCTGGAAGAATGCTAAGGCAAAATTAAATGATTGTAACAATTGTAATCATGAAAAATTAGAAAGTGAAAGTTCAAAAATCAGTATATACAAATATGTACACCAACTACACAAGTCCGGATAGTGTACCAATCATTGTCCATGGACCAGTGGTCCCAAAATGCATGGGCGAAGCCCACACAAGATACCTGACTCGAAACGGAGAGAACACTGCTGGGGCATAGGATCAAAAATAAACAGGCACCTCAGGGGGAAGGGAATGGGGGGCACCTCAGCCGGATGAACGCATGATGCCACTGCTCCTCGAGGGCTCCATGGCCATTGCTGTATCCTGGGGAGTGCAAAGCCACAGTCTCTCAAGTCTTTCCAGTGGGTGATTTGCCCACTGCTTTATCCTGGGGAGTGCAAAGCCACAGTCTCACAAGTCTTTCCAGTGGGTGGTTTGCCCACTGCTTTATCCTGGGGAGTGCAAAGCCACAGTCTCTCAAGTCTTTCCAGTGGGTGGTTTTCCCACTGCTTTAACCTGGGGAGTGCAAAGCCACAGTCTCTCAAGTGGATAACAGTCTCCACTGGTTCTGGAGGGGGCCTTGTGCCCAGAGTGCTTCATCCTGCCAAGGACTGAGGTAGTGGATGTGAGTCTCCATTGGTTCTGGAGGGGGCCTTGTGCCCAGAGTGCTTCATCCTGCCAAGGACTGAGGTAGTGGATGTGAGTCTCCACTGGTTCTGGAGGGGGCCTTGTGCCCAGAGTGCTCCACATGCAGTGTGGCAGGTCCCATTCCCTCACCTGGGTGTGTGCCATGAGGTTGCCTAGGAACAGGTAGCATGATACGCCACGGAGGCAGAAACATACCCCACCCTGCTGCGGCTTCGCCTTCCACCTGCAGGTCATGCCTCATGGAAACTGGCCTGGGTCCAGGAAGTCTCCTCCAGCCTCGGACGGCTACCCACTGGGGATGGTAGCCATGTCAGATGTGGTGCCACTGTCCGAGCACGTTGTGGGGCTGGTGGCGGTGCTTGCGGCGGTGTCTGTGGAGGCAGTGCTGGCGGTGGTGCATGTGTCAGCACCTGTTGAGGGACACAGCAGGATGTCTCCTGCAGCCTCGGACGGCTGCCCACTGGGGAATATGCATGGGACTGTTGCTAAGGCTGGTGGTGATTGCACGTGAGCGGTGTGTGGTGATGGGTGTGCTGGTGATGGAGGTAGTGGCTGAGGATGTAGTGCATGCAGGGGTGAGTGGAGACGAGATAGGGAGGGAGGAGGAGGACGTGGACGAGGGGGACACAGTGGATGCAGTGGATGTTGCTGTGTCTGAATGGGAATGGTGCTTGTGGGAGTGCCTGTGGGATGTGTGGTGCTTAAGTTTGCCATGTCCACTCTTGTGTGTTGATGAGTGTGCATGCTGGTGCATGGGATGGAAAAAACTGTGTCACACCTATCTAGGCCTGGAATACAGACAGATACCAGCACATTGCGATTTCTCTACGTTTTAGCAAATAACACATTGTAATACCTAAGTGTTGGATGACCCTCTGCTTGCTGTTCTCCTCCATAGGGCACGTCTTCTGGGGCAGGTGATGAGATGGCGGCATCCTCCGGTGTACAGACCGCTGGTGGACCTGTCGACAATGGAAGAGAGACACATCATTATCACATACAGACTTGATCGTGCAACAATCCTGGAACTGTGTGCCCAGTTGGAGCCAGACCTGATTTCAGCTATCCGCCATCCCACAGGAATCCCCCCTCGAGTGCAGGTTCTGTCTGTACCGTATTTCCTGGCCAGTGGGTCTTTTCAAACAACAGCGGCCATGGCATCAGGGATGTCCCAGCCAATGTTTTCTAACGTGTTGTCCAGAGTGTTATCTGCCCTGCTGAAACACATGCACAGCTACATCGTTTTCCCTCAGGTGGAGGATTTGCCCACAGTGAAAGGTAACTTCTATGCCCTGGGACATATCCCCAACATCATTGGTGCCATTGATGGTACACATGTGGCATTTGTCCCCCCCCGCAGGAATGAACAGGTGTACAGAAACCAGAAAAGCAACCATTTGATGAATGTGCAGATGGTGTTTTTGGCAGACCCAGTACATCTCCCATGTGACTGCCAAGTATCCTGGCTCTGTGCATGACGCTTACATTTTGAGGAATAGCAGCATCCCTTATGTGATGGGGCAACTCCTGAGGCACCGTGTGTGGCTAATAGGTGAGCCCAAGGTCACAAAAAAGTTGACATAGGTGTTTGGGTATGGTGTTGTCCCTAAGGGTTAGTGTGTGTCTAACAGTTGTCTCTCGACATTTGCAGGTGACTCTGTTTACCCCAACCTGTCATGGCTACTGACCCCAGTGAGGAATCCCAGGACAAGGGCAGAGGAACGCTACAATGAGGCACATGGGCGAACTAGGAGGATTATAGACCACACCTTCAGCCTCATGAAGGCCAGATTCCGGTGTCTCCATCTTACAGGTGGCTCCCTATACTACTCACCGAAGAGGGTGTGCCAGATAATAGTGGCCTGCTGTATGCTGCACAACCTGGCTTTGCGATGCCAGGTGCCTTTTCTGCAGGAGGATGGTCCAGATGGTGGTCTTTTTGCAGCTCTGGAGCCTGTGGACAGTGAAGAAGAGGAGGCAGAAGAAGAAGATGTCAACAACTGAAACAACATCATCATGCAATACTTCCAGTGAGACACAGGTAAGAAGATGTAACTGCTTCCCACGTCTCATACTATTGTTGAAGCTAGCAGAAGTCTGTCATTTTCACTCAGTGTATGGACCCTGACTTGTTGCTTTGCCTTTCCATTTCACAGATCTGTGTCCCACTTTGTGCCCTCTGCTATGTTTACTGCTGGCCTACAGCTGTGTTACATTGGTATGTGAACAAGTACATTGACATTGCTATATTCCTGAGGTTTTGCAATTACACATTAGTGAAAGCACAGACATACTCCAGATTGTTTTGTGATTCAAGTGTGTTTATTGCTGGGCAGATAAGTGGAGGGGGGGTGAAATGGGCTGGGGTGATGGTGGAGGAATGTCCATGGCAGAGTCCAGTTTATTAGTATCAGAGGTGCATTGTCCAAGGGGGCATAGGAAGTGGAGTAATAGCAGTTCAAGGTGGACAGGGTAACATAGTGGGACAGAAGGGTGACATTCAGGAGAGTCCTATTTCCTGACGGGGTCTTGGCAATGTTCTCTGTCTTGTTCCTGGATCTCAGGGACTGTTTGCGGGGTGGTTCTCCTTCTGCAGGGGGTGGGGTGCTGGTGGCCTGTTGGTCCTGTGGCGGTGCCTCCTGTCCACTAGTGCCGGCAGAGGTGGAGGGCTGTTCATCGTCCAGGCTAGTGTCAGGGGCCCGTTGGTGTGTCACTGTGTCCCTCCTGGTGTTGGGAAGGTCTGCTAGCATCCCTGCAATGGTGACCAGGATGGTGTTGATGGACTTCAAGTCCTCCTTGATCCCCAGGTAATTTTCCTCCTGCAGTTGCTGGGGCCCCTGAAACTTGGCCAGTACCATGCCCATTGTCTCCTGGGAATGGTGGTAAGCTCCCATGATGTTGGAGAGTGCCTCGTGGAGAGTGGGTTCCCTGGGCCTGTCCTCTCCCTGTTGCACAGCAGTCCTCCCAGCTTCTCTGTCATCCTGTGCCTCTGTCCCCTGAACCGTGTGCCCACTGCCACTGCCCCCAGGTCCCTGATCATCCTGTGTTAGTGGGGTTACCTGGGTTCCCTGTAGTGGTGGAAACACTGCTGCTTGACGTGTCCTGGGGACAGAGGGATGGGCCCGCTGGGTGGGTGCTGTGGCGGTGTTTCCTGAGGGGGGAGGTTCAGTGGTGGTTTGTGACTGTGTCAGGGGAACCGACTGTCCCGAGGTCCCTGATGGGCCGGGCTGATCATCTTGATCCAGGCGTGCAGAGCTGCTGTCATCACTGTGGGCCTCTTCTGTGGGGGGACTGGATATGTCTTGCACCTCCTGTCTGGTGACGTTGGGTATGGGTCCTGTTGGGGAGTGAATGCATAATGTTAGTATCTGTGTGTGCTGTATTGTGCAATGGGTGAGCTACCCTCTACTCCTGTGCTTGCATTATTGCTGTGGCCCTTGCGTGATTGGTGAATTGGGGCATGTGTGAGTCTCTCTACTGGATATGCTTTGGTGATGAGTGTCCATGCATTGGTGTTACGTGCAGGGCTTGATTTTGGGATATGTGGGTTGTGTTAGTGGGGTGTCTGTGGGTTGTTGAGGTGATGGGTGTGGGGGTGAGGGTGGGAGTATGTGATGGCATGCAGGTGGAGTGGGGGGATATAGTAGTAAAGATTTGACTTACCAGTCCTCCTGCTACTCCTGCAAGGCCCTCAGGATGCATTATTGGTGTCTGGATACCACGGAACGTACCATCCCCCGTAGGTCGTTCCACCTCTTCCTGATGTCATCCGGTGTTCTTGGATGCTGTCCCACTGTGTTGACCCTGTCGACAATTCTCCGTCATAGCTCCATCTTCCTAGCAATGGACGTCTGCTGCACCTGTGATCCGAATAGCTGTGTCTCTACAGGGACGATTTCCTCCACCATGACCCTGAGCTCCTCCTCAGAGAACCTGGGGTGTCTTTGAGGTGCCATAATATGGTGTGGGTGATGTGTGAGGTGCTGTCTGTTGTGATGTGTGAGGGGATGTGTTGGTGTGTGTTGTTTGAGGTGCGTGGATGTTGAATAAGTAATGGTGTTGTGTGTCTGTGGATGCTGGATTTGTGTTAGGTAGTCTCTCTCTCTCTGGCCTTCTTTCTAAATGTTGTTTGTAAGGGTTTGTGGGTGATGTTTGTGTTTGCTTTATATTGGATTGGGTGTGTGGGTGTGCTGTGTGTATGTGTGTCAGGTGTGTGTATTTTGAATTGTCCAATGTGGGGGTGTTTTGTAAATGTGTGTGTATTTTGAGTGCGGCGGTGTGTACCGCCAATGGTTTACCGCGGTTGAAAGACCGCTGCGTTGATTCGTGGGTCCTGATACTGTGGGCGTATTCCTGCTGGCGTGATGGTGTAGGTTTTGGTTTTGCCAGTTTATCACTGACCTTTGGTGTGGCAGACTTGTGTGGGTGTCTGTATTGTTGCGGATTCCGAGCTTTGAGTCGTAATACCTGTAGCGGAATTCCGCTACCGCAATGGTATGTTGGCGGTCTTCTGCACGGCGGAAAACGGGATTCACCGCCAAGGTTGTAATGAGGGCCTAAGTGTCTGATGTAGAGTTTGGCAGGTGGGATACTCTGTGACGAATGTGCCAAATAAAATCTATACCCTATTCCTTTCCCTGTACTGTACTGCATTGTTTTTTACCACTGTCTACTTATGGCAGACAGGATATGCATGTTTTATATGTGATGTGTCTGATGTATTATTATTATTCCTCATCTGCCTCTTTGGAGTCAGGGTAGAATTACAAGGCAGTTGGAGAAGAGCAGGGCCATTGGATTTAAAGTAAGATAATGCATTGTCCATTAAGGCTGCCCCAGCTGCAGACGGTAGAGAGTAGTAAAGTAGTACCCAACACTAGCATGCCTCCATTATTGTTGCACAATAAGAATACTATTATTGGTGCTGCAGAATGCCTTACTCATTAATGAGAGGTAATTTCTTTTTCTTTTTACAGGCTAATGGCCTGATTTAGAACTCATCGGATAGGTTGCTCCTTCACAACGGTGATGGATATCCTGTCCGCCAAAACCTAAATCCCATTCTATCCTATGATTTTAGATTTCTGCGGATGGAATATCCATCTCCATTGTGATGGAGTAACCTGTTCGCCGAGTTCTAAATCAGGCCCTAAATGCCTGTTTAGTTTTTACTCCAAGAATAACTTTAAAAGGAAAAAATCACTTAGTTTTAATCTGGTGATATTCTGGCTTACGTCCTTGCAGCCCGTCAGTGTTTTTCTGTGATGCATTTGTGAGGAAATCTTGACCCTTTGACTACTCACTTCAAAAACTCCAAAGGCCCCAGAGGATCAGAAATGCACTGCCACTCTGCCACTTTATAAACAATTGTTTGCACTGAGCATTCATTCCCAATTTGTCTTTTATATTTGTTTTCTTTCTTGATGTAGCGAATCCTGCTACATCTTGGCAGGAGATAGCAGCCCAGGTGCAGCTGCAACACATGGAGGCCATTTTTGGCAAAATAGCACCGGCTGGTGGCCCTGGAGGATGTGGAGGCATCTGCCACTGCTCCTGGCCCCAGTACCTCCAGCCAGCCACCATTGCCTATTTTCCAGCCACACCATCGCCAGCTGGGCTGCGCCATTACTGCCCCTCTTCTTATCATTGTACCTAGACCACTTCCAACACTGCCTTCTACGTGAGCTGGTGCTGCTTCACCAAGAGGTGACACACCTTCATATCTGGATTGATGATGCCCTCATGTGCCCTTTCTTTTATTTGCTTTCGTAGGAGGGACTTTTGTTGTGGGTGGAGACGGTGGAATTCGGGAAGAGCAGTTGGACTTTAGTTTCTTATTTCTTTGGATATTGGTTGGGTGATTTATTTATGTGTTTGGGGAGAGTGGTGGGCATGTTGTAGGTGGAAAGTGTTATTTTTGTATTGTTAAAAGAATAAAAGGGAACTTGTTTATGCCGGAAATCTGTTCTACTTTGCACTGATCCCTTTTAGTGCAGCATGTCTTGTTTATAATCCACGTATCAAGGTGTATACCAGTTAGTTATACCCTTGTCCTACTACCCTCTGTAACTATATGTAACACTAAGGGGTTATGCCTATATTGCCTACACAACCTATTCTAAAAATCGTAATTTTCAGTAGAAGTTAGTTATTAACTAAACTAGTTCACTTAACTCCATAGTTCTCTGACCTTAATAGATGAAGCAATGGCTGCTACCTCTCTCAATCTTCCAAATCCTTATTGCAGGGTTTTCTAGGGTGCCTTCTTAATGGTGAGGATAATAGTAGCAGTCTAGCACACTAATAGGGAAAGCATCACATGCAAGGTCCCACTCCCACCTAGGTGAACTCCAACTGTAGGATTAATCATAAGGATTATCTATCGCAGACACCTGGAAAGAAAATACAGAGTTAGTGGGTTATTGATTTATGTCATAACTTATCAAGGACTCAGACCAGACTACCACCATGACAAAAAGATCTGAAATTATTCCAAAAACTATGTAGTAGTAACTTCTTCTGAGCAATGAGGAGTTAGTATTTAATTTATTAAAGCAATTAAAAATAAATTTATGAAATCCCCGAGTCAGGAGAAGTGTACTCAGGATAAGATTAAGCATTTACACATCACAAGACCTAAATGATGATGTTGATGAATGATGTTATATAGGTAGATAAAGGTTCCCTTTTATGCGTGAGTGGGTAAGTGGGGCTGGTGTGCACTGTTGCTCAGGTTACAGAAGATCCCGCAGTGAGTTGGTATCGCTTTCACCACATCCACTCCCCCAAGTGTGTGATTAATTTATGGGGTAAATGTATAAGTCACACCTCAATATATATCACGCAGCCGGGGGAAGAGGGTTAGGGGTTTGATGAATGGATGGGAACAGGTAGTTGGAGAAAGATGTGACAGTGACAAACACTAGACAACAACAATATTCATCAAGTAGATGAGCAGCACCTCATCATCATCAAATCTGTTGTGGAAGAAAATGAAGGAATTACAGTGCAGTTAAATGCATTGGAAACAGGCCTTCAGCCATGGAGACCCAAGTTATTATATGTCTAAATGTTCTGCTATCTAGGTTTGAAAAATACAAATTTATGGAGGTACGAAACAACACATTTCCGAAAATTATGATTGTTAAAAGACAAATGATACTGTAAATAAATGCCAAAGTGCATCTTCATTCTTCTTGGAATATCCATCTTCTTGGGTGTCTGGCTGAAACAGTCTGGTAAGGTAAGCAGGAGTGTTATGGAGCTATTACCTTTCGTGCAGGAGAAGAGAAGGCTTGCAGATTGTAAAACAGAAACAATATTGTAGAGTCAAGGAGGACAGAAGGTAAGCTTCATGAGGAGTATACCAAGAGGCAGAGCAAGAGCATAGGCTGCTGTAATCATTTATTATTACTCATGTACGATTAACTTAGAAGTGAGAGCAATTTTACGGCCAAGCGCAGAGAAGTAGCTGAATGTACATGGCTGATCAATCTCACAACTTTCATCATAATATTTAGCTGAGTCCGTGCATCATGTAATGATGTGCCATCACATATCAGTCTCCAATTATAACGGGCCTCCCTGACCACAGCCACATAATGGAAGAGTTTCACATTTGAGCCAGCACACTTACTACTCAGCAGCATTTCCCAAATCAATGCACATCTCTTCATGTTGGTTTAACTTGGAAGTTAATAACTTCCTTCTTTTGGCTGCTGAGATGGTCCAGGCCTGAGTCCTGACTCTGAATAACAAATCAGTCTCACTCTGTCCCAACCCAAATGAGATTGAGAGGGATAGACCTGTAGTGCACTGCTGCTGATGCACAAGAAAAGAAAACTAATTTGAGCATTTTGTGTAGCTTTGTGTTTGTTTACTAAACTGACTGTTCTGGTCTCTGAAGAACCAGAAAAGAAATACAGCAAGGAGTGAACCCTGCAAGTAAATCTACCTAAGTGTGAAAGGGCCAATCACCTTCAGCAAAATCACCCATCAGGCCACAAATATTGCAAATCATCAAAATCAAATTTACAGATTAGTTGAACATCCTCCCTCAATGTCTGCCACCACATGAAATATGAATCATCACTCACAATCACTCAATAATATGTCACTCATTGGTGCAATGGTTACCTGTTCCAATCTAAGCACGGAGATACACAATTGTATCTCCTTTTTAGATAGAAACAACACATTGGCAGTCTTGTAAATCAAATTATCTTTATTGGTGCAGCCCTGCTAGACATGATAGGCATGGGAGGGAGGCAGGCATTGTCTCTAATGTCCCTGAAGGGAATTGAGAGGCTTCTTCACTGCACACTGGTCCAACTCCAACCTGAACCCCCCAACACATGTGCCTTAAATGGTGGGGCTGCGTAAGTCAGACACAAACAAAATATATAATGTTCATCTAGCAATATCCATTAATTTTGCCAAAGCAGTTTGATGATAATTAAAAGGTTCTACGATGGCTACTCAGTACTCAGGGAATTAGAGTTCATCCTCAAACTCAGGTTGTTCGCCCAGAAGTTGGTCAGCTAACACACTTGAGTCTGACCAATCCAGTTCTTCCTGCGATGTTTTAGGAACAGTGTAATTGTGTGGTGTGAAGTGTTGGTTCATTTTAATCATGGTCAATCTTTCCAGGTGAGAGACTGGTCCTGCCAACTGTGATTACTGCACCAGCTGCACTGAACATACGCTCAGAAGATTCACTGGCTACCAGACAAGCCAGATACTTTATTGCCAGCCTGCTGAGATCTGGCCATTGCGGCTTCTTCCCATACCAATAGACCAATGTTTTTTTTATTCATGTAGACCTCTTTGGGTTATCCAGATAGCCCTGGAACATCCTCTGAATGGTCATTGGTGCTGCCACGTGCTTGACCTCTTTTGCCTTTGCCTTTGCACTTGACCTAAGCCCTGCCACCTCAAACTAAGCCATTGCAGAGACTTGGTCTGATTCTTCTGTTGCTCTTGTTGTTGCTCGTGTTCTTGTTGCTGGCGTTGGCTGAGACAACAGCATTGCTCTCTCTGGAGATTGAAGGCGGCATGACAGAACTTCTGCCATGGACTCTAATTTCTAATCAATCTACTTCCGGATCTCTTGCTTGCTCAACAATCCATGTCTTGTTTAGTGAAACATCCCCTTCTGAAAAAGAATTGAAAGTTGCCAGTATTTTTTTTTTAACAATGGATCAAGTACTATGACACAGATGTTGGCAGTGACACTTAGCTGCACAAGTGGAAAGGACTGGAGGACTCACGCGCCATGGTCACATCACTTTGTGCCGGCCTTCTGTCTGATCGTACTGTGGGTGATGTCTCTTGTGTACCAGGGGAAAATGGAATAATCTTTAAAAAATGAATGCTGGGGTGAGCTCATGCAGGCAGGAGGTCCAAGGGATAATAGTATAATCCTTAAAAGATTAATGCTGGTGTGCACCTACGGCAGTCAGGGGGTCCAGGAGAAAAGGGAATACTCCTTAAAAAACAAACGCTGATGTGTGCCTATGGCAGGCAGAGAGTCCAGGGAAAAATTGAATAATCCTTACAAAATGAATGCTGATGTACAGCTTGTGAATCTATAGCAGGCAAGGGGTTTCTGATGTGTGGCAGAGGCATATGGCAGGCCAGGCAAGGGGTGGGTGAAGGGAAAATGTAAAAAAAAAAAAAAAAAAAATGTAAACTAATTAAATAATAAAAAAAAAATATATATAAAAAATTTAAACAAAAATTAATTGCTGGTGTATGGGCTATGAGAAACCCATTGAGATTCAAGTAGGTGAAGGGGAAAAATTGAAAAAAATGCTATACTATTACACATTGTTCATACATATACTACAATGATCCTCAAGCATACTAAACTGATATCAGGAAAAAGTAAAAATATGAACAAACACAAAAAGGCAGAGCCCTGTCCTCTCCTGTCACTCTCCCTAGAAAATGGTTTTGAATACTGAAAAAGAATGATTTACACACTGTCTGAATATACAAAATGGCCGCCTGCCACATGGTCATCCAACAACAATGAGCAAGGAGGCATGGACACAACAAAGAATACATACTGGCCTGTGGCAAAAGACTCCAGCTGGTAACACAAAATGGCCACAGGGTACATGGTCAAACAACACCCAAGGAGGCATGGACAACAAAGAAGAACACATGCAGGCCTATGCAAAGGCACACGGACTGCCTGCACAAAATGGCCACTGGCCACATGAGAAACAAACACCAACAAGCAAGGAGGCATAGACAACAAACAACACATGCAGGCCTATAGAAAAAGCACACTGGCTGGCTACATAAACTCCCACCAGCCACATGGTCAAACAACAAGCAAGGAGACATGGAAAACAAAGAAAAGCACATGCAGACCTATGCTAAAAGCACACTGTCTGGCTACAGAAAATTGCTAATGGCCACTTGGTGAAACGGCCAACAAGGAGGCATGAACAACAAAAGAAAACACATGCAAGCCTATGGCAAAAGCAAACTGGCTGTGTGTACAAAATGACCACTGGTCACATAGTCAACCAACAACAAGCAAGGAGGCATGGACAACAAAGAACACAAGCAGGCCTATGGAAAAGCACATTGGCTGGCTATACAAAACGGCCACCAGCCATGTGGTCAAACAATATCAACAGCATGCAAGGAAGCATTGGAGAACAAAGAACACATGCAGGTCCATGGCATAAGTACACTCACCGGATGCATAAAATGGTTGCTGTCCACATGGTCAAACAACAAGCAAGATGCATGGAAAACAAAGAACACATGCAGGCCTATGGACAATGAGTGCACAAAATGGTCCCCGACCACATGGGATGGAGTCAAAATACAAATGGTGGCCTATGGCAAACTCACACACACTGGTCAGACAAAGGAGGCATGGTGAAAACAATCAATAAAACATTATTATTAATTCAGCAATGCTAAAAACAAAAATTAAGTGAGCTCTACAAATATTACAACAACACACATCCTCCCAAGGAATCCTGTGTCAACAATATCCTACCAATTGCATGAACAGACACTTGCCTACAATATCTGTGGAATTGAATGGCTTCCTCGTATTATCCCCCTCCAATGGGTTGGTTCTAAGTCTCTAGAAACTGGAGTCATATGCCAACTCCAGAAACAAAACCCACAATGGCTAAACAGCAGCTCCAAACACTGTTGGCCCTCCAATAAGACAATCAAATACTGAAAAAAGTTTTACAACACAGGTACAAGAATATATCAAGCAAAACCTCCTGTAAGGTCACCACCAATCAGCATTCAGGCTATCCAGAGGAAGGTTGCACCCAGCCTAACGCCAGATAGCATCATCTTACTGCCATTGATTAATGTTATAAAGATGCCCTTATTTTTCATGACCACAGAAGGAGAGAAAGCTACCTTTGACTTAACGATCCAAATCTGAGATTATTATACAAGTGGGTGCAGACCTCAATGCAATCCCTTCAGTTGTCCTGTTGCACAGGAACTGCATCCCACAAAGTTGTCATGGTTGACTCTCATGTTTATACCTTACATAAAAGCAGAGACCTGGAGTATTAATATGCAACTGTTCATGTGTAGGGGAAATGCCTTCTATCTCAACTCATTAGAACTGATAAGAAGCCTGGCGATACCTCACCTTGATTATTCTCACGTCATTCACATAGGCCTTCCTAAAAAGTGTATTGAAAGGTATCAGAACCTACATAAACCTTACCTTCTGAAAAAGGATCACATTTAATCAGATAAAGCTGTATTTTGGCTCGCGTTAGAGAATTAAAATTAAAACTTGTTATGTTGTTTAAAAGGCCTACTGGTTACTGGGCAAACACCCACCCCATTTCATAGCTACTAGGATGTTCTGCTGGATCACTGTTCATCTGATATAAAAGTAATCTTTGAAAAGGCTGAAACATGGTTTCTGGTCTGTGTGATTACAAGAACTTCCTCTTTGGACAATATCAAACTATATTAATTTCTAGAAACAGCACTGTATTAAAGTTCATCTGTGTGAAGAATTGCCCCAAGGCGGCAGAATGTCCCCGGTGCTTAAGTGCTATCTCATTCAAACATGGTAAAATTGGATTACACCCAACTGGCACATTTAATTTACATGTAAGTTCCTAGTAAAGTGGCACTACATTTACCCAGGGCCTGTGAATTAAATGCTACTGGCGAGCCTGCAGCAGTAATGGTGTCACCCACTTAAGCAGCCTTTTAAACATGTCCCAGGCCTGCCACTGCAACCTGTGCATGCAGTTTTAAACTGCCATTTCAACCTGGAAAAGGCATGAATCTTTCTTTTTAATAGATATCAGTCATCCCTAGTGTAGGTCCTAAATAGCCCAAAGGACAGGTTGCAGTTTCTTTAGCAAGTTGGGACTGTCCTATTAAGTTTTACATGTTCAGGTAGTGAAAAATTCTTCAATTCTTTTGTCACTAATGCAAGGCCTTTCTCTTCCATAGGTTAACAATGGGATTGCCTTATTACTTTAGGTGTAATTTCCAATTGGGACCAGATGAATATTTTTAGTTTGGTGTCTCTGGACTCACAATTTAAAATCACAACTTAAGGTGAAGTTGCATTTTAAGTTGCAAATCAGAAAATGCCACTTTTAGAAAGTTCCAAAAAGGGCAGGTGATGGACGGGGTGCTGAACAATGTCAAACATTCATGCATTGTTTATTTGCTCACAACGCTATTCCAGTTTGAATCTAACCATATGCAAATCAGTCTTGACCCTGTTCCCCAGGTAACAGTCCATTATGATTATGAACTGCCAGGCCAGGCCCTCCCTGGACCAGAAACAAGCATCCTGGGACCGGTTTTGTCAGACAGCATAGCTTGAATCCAGTAGCATTGTGAGCATTGGACCTATGTCTGGGCATACCCTTTCCACATAGGGCAACAAATGCCAAAAGAACAGATGACTCATTTTATTGGTCACCACACTATTCGAGTTTGGACCCATCCATATGCAAATTAGTCTTGACCCTGTCCAGGCCAAACTGCCAGGCCAGGTCCTCCCTGGACCTTTAAATGTTGACATTTTCTTACTTTACCCATTCTCTGTCTCTGCCTGTCTCTGCCTACATGCCTGAGGAGGTGGCAGCTGGGCTTTTGTGCATTCCCTCTAGACAGTCATACACAAAGGGAGCATAGTTGTGCCTGATGGGCCATCCACATCCTTATGGGCTATTAACATCTTGATGGGCCATCCTGGGCAGGATGGGAGGGAGGAGCTAACACACCTGAACAGGCTGGATCCTGAGCCCTCACAAAGGGCTGCATAACTTACTGTAGTGTGTCTGGAGCCAGGGAAGGAAAGGCAGGGACTTTGTTCACTTCAAAGGTGTCTTTGCAAAGTCTCCCCCACTTCAAAAGCACACACTGGTATAAGTAATGGACCCCAAACCCCACCAAATCAGTACACTTACGGACCTGAGGACATTCTACTAGGAAGAATGACTGCTGTGCTGGCAAAGGGACTGTCAATCTGTTGGATTTTGCTGGGCTCCTGCTTTGCTGGTCCTTCCCTTCAGCCTGCTGCCCTCCTTTTCTGGGAGTGAAAAGTGGACCTGCATCTCTACATCCCCAGAATCAAAGTGACTCCAAGGGCTTGCTGGCTTCCCTCCTGTTCTGAAGTCTCAGAGACATCAAAGACTTCACTCCACTCTGCTACAGTTTCTGGACTCTGCCAACTGTGAGCACTACCTTTCCAAGTGGTGCTAATTCAGTCCTGGACCCTTGGAAGTGGGTTCTGCAGCCGTCTTCTACAGAAACCCATGCATTGTCATCACTGCACCCATAAGAACCGCTGCATCTCTCCTAGATGCATTGCTGCTGAGAAAGAGGACATCGCAGCACCAACTGTGGGGTTCAAAATGAATGCATCTTCCTTGCCCCAACGCATCGCCTACACATCTCTGGCTGCGCAGCCAGACGTGGAAGCATCTCCTCCATAGAAAAGGGTTTTATGCAGCACCTCAAAGACATTGCATCATCAACTGCGTGGATCGATGACAACACATCCCTGACTGAGCGTATTGGAACCCATGTATCACCTTCACCATTGGCGCAAACTTTCACACAAGGTACTGTTTTAGTGAGACAAGGTTGGTCCCCGTAGCTGGCATGCGCTCCATCGCTGAGGGCCTGAACTTTGGATTTACCCCAGTCTAGTGCGATCAAATAGTCTGATTTGCCGCTTTAAGCTTTTAAGCACTACCATTGCACATATTCCTTAAAAAATCATATCTCCACTTCTACTTCTTGGATTTTTGTTGTTTTGTTCATTTAATTAACATCTATTTTTCTAACTTGGTAGATTATTTTTGTGTGGTGTTTCCACTGTTTTACTGTTTTAAAGTGATGCTCAAATAGGTTACATAGTGCCTCCTAAATTAAGCCAGCCTGCTCTGTGCCAAGCTACCAGAGGGTGAGCACAGGTTAATTTAAAGTGTGTATCTGACTTATCCTGACTAGGATTGTGGTTCCTGCTTGAACAGCGTGTATATCTCTGCCAACCAGAAACCCAGTTTCTAACAACCTCAATGACGTCACAGTGGTTAGAGAAAGCCCATCCCAATGAAACATGCCATACCAAGCATTCTCTATTTTTCATGAGCTCCAGAGAAATTCATGGGTCGTCACACTCAGGAAATAGCCATTCATTGATGAGTACTATCTAGCTTGCACAGTAATATAATTTAATGTCTGATACTCATATGTCACCATCATAAGGGGACATAACACAACTCTGGAAAGCGATGTGTGCATTCTTACCTGTCCAAAAAAACCCTATGATTGCCAAATGCATGGAATTGAAAAAAGGTCATTGGGACTTCATAGGATAAGTGTTGAAGGACATTGAGTAGGCGGGGGAGGGAAATCCCATTATCTCTCTCGCTCTGTGTGTGTGTGTATATATATATATATATATATATATATATATATATATATATATATATATATAGATAGATATTGCATGTGCACTAATATGTATATTATCTAGTGGCAGTCGCCACTGGGTAGTTATAGTTAGGACCTAGTTTCCATAAGAAAAGTGTTTTTTGACTTTTTTGGTGCCCATAGATATATCTTCATGAAATCTTTCCCCAACATTTGACACTCACTTCAGCTGCTGTCTGGAAAGTTTCAGGGTGATCCATCAAGCGGGGAACGAGAAAAAGAGGGAACCCTAAATGTGTTTTTTCCATGTTCATTTTTGAACATGACTGCAGCCCAAACCGCTAGATGGAATTACACCAAACTTGGCAGAAAGTTAGCTCCTGGTCCAGAAAGTGCCTTTTTTGTTTTCTGGTGTAAATCCTTTCAGTAGTTTTTGGGTTATTAAAAGAAAAACAGATTTATATATCTATAGAGACGTGGCTCCACTGTGGAACCTCCTCGGATTCGCAAATCCATGCTCCAGCAGCAAAGCCAAGATTGGTTGGCCACAACCTGAGAGGAAAGCTATGGCTGCCATTTTGTTTATCTGGACATGGTTTTCAGCAGGGAAAAAAAGATCAAAAGTGATAGAAGAGGTGAGGGTAAAGGGACTCAACCCTTATGGGACTAATGGAGAGTTGTGAGGGACCCCTTATGGGAAAGAAATTGTCCCAAATCCACATTTTAACCACCTGAGGAGCCACAGATCCTTCATGGATCCTCACAGATTCGGGTGGATTCAGGGAGGATATTGGGATCAGGACCCCAATTAAAACAAAACAAAGCACTCACTCACAGACCCACACACCTACTTGCACACTCCCTCACACACCCACTTAGACAACCACTTGCGCAGCTACTCAGAATCCCACAGAACCACACACACACTGACTGAGAGACTCACAAAACCACTGACACACCCATACAGCCACTGACACACCCACTCACAGACCCACAAAACTACTCACACACTGTTGCGCCGCGGGCCGCTGTGGCGCATCACAGCCGAACTGCAGGGGGAGCTGCGATCCGGGTCAAGGGTCGCGGCGCCTGCCGCAGCCCTTTTCTCCAGCTGCGCGCTGTGATTAGAGGGCGTACGGCCGGAGACCCAGAATTGGGTCGCGGTTCTCGCTGCGCACAGCGCGCGATGCAAACACTGCTCTCGGGTGTCTGCCCCCAGCATTAATTCACCTGCCACACGCCTTAGGGCCTTCCTCATTCTACATGCATGGTTTTAAAGCATGCCTTCTCCTTCCCAGCATGCTGTGCACTTCCCTTCTTCCCTGCATGCATCTGTTTCTCTTGTACAGGGGTATATTTTCTATCTTTAGTTTTGGCTTCTTCCCAAGCCAAGATGGTGGTGTTACTTCTTCCTGTTTATCACTTCCTGTCTAGGGGTATATAAGGGGAATCCTTTCTTCATCTCATTGCGTTGCAACACTTCAGCAGTGGTGGTCACGCTCCGGCTGGTTTTCGTTTGAGACACCAGTCGTTCTTGTTCTGTCTTCAGTCTTCCAGATTTCCAGGATCCTGAGTTCTTATCCTTGTGTCCTCCTTCTGTTTCAGGGAGTTCCTGTTGGAGGTTTTTTCCCCCCTTGGGTTTTTTCCTCTGGGACTCCTTCTGGAGGGCACGGACTGTAGTGGCTTACTATTGTCAACAGCACCGTGGCTACCGGAAGGGGTCGCCCCTACCTCGGCCAGAGCAGGACTTGCAGGAACCGGGGCCGCTCACCATCCCTCTCCAGTATCGACGGTAAGCCCAGGGTGAATCGTGACAGATTGCAACGCCCAAAACTCCAGTCGCTGACTGGAACCATGGAGAATCCCGTGATGAGTACAGAACCAACAAGTCAAACCTTGCTCCTGACGATCCAACAACAGGCCCAAGAACTCCAACAGCTACGTACCGAAAATACGGCTTTCCGACAAGCCTTAGCCTCTAGAGCCACAGATGTTCCTACTGTCTCTGCAACCACACCTCGCTTCTCTGGGGACCCTAACAAATTGCTAGAGTTCCTGGATGCCTTGACAGTCTACTTCGCATTCCGTCCTTCACAGTTCATGCAAGACAAGACCAAGGTTGGATATTTGATCAGTGCTCTATCTGGGCCAGCCTTGGCCTGGGCAACCCCTTTGGTGACAGGCAACGACCCCAGCCTGTCTAATTATCCAAGCTTTGTCGCTGCCTTTAAACAAATGTTTGAGCGTCCTGGACTGGAGTCTTCAGCAGAAGAAGCTCTATGCGATATTCAACAAGGAAGTCAGGACCTCCTACAATACATCACACGATTCAGACAGTTGGCAGCTGAAACTTCTTGGGTGGAGCGTACTTTGGTGACCCTGTTTTGCAGGGGTCTCAGGGATGACATCAAAGACGAACTAGTGCACTCCGCTAGAGTGGAGAACCTCAAGGGTTTAATGGATCTGGTCCCCGAAGAGTCTCTTACTCACTTATGCACTGTTACTCACTTGAGAGGCCCACTGGGGCGGACTGGTATTTAAAGAGACTAATCAGGTGCCTGTAATTAGACAAGCTGAAGCCATGCCGGTCTTTTCAGTAAGAAAGAAATGCCTGGAACACTTCCAGCACTGGCTGCACCTACGAGGGTGAAACACTTTTATATTTTTCTCTGCTGAAGAAAGGATTGACCTTGAAACACGTGTCCAGAGATGATTTTATAACCTAAGGCCTGGAATAATGAAACTGCTTAAAGAATTCACTGTGAGTTGCTGGCTTTGCTTTTTCTGCCCGTTTATATAACCTGTTGGGAGTGCGCTTTCACATGAGGACAACTTCGTTTTTTATATATATATATATATATATATATATATATATATATATATATATATATATATATATATATATATATAAATATATTTACATACATACATACATATCAGTGTTCATGCCCAGATATCTGAAGTGGTCAGTGGCCCATTTAAAATTATTCAGCATGTGTAATATGGGCTTGATCTCCTGAACCTGAAACATACATGGAATTATTCCAATTGACGGTCTGGCCTGAAACGTCCCTATAGGTTTTCAACATTTGTGTGAGTCTGGGCAAAGAGATATCTGAGTCTCATATAAAGTAGAACATCATCAGCGTATAACAATATGCTATTCTCCCTGAGAGTCGCCTAAGGAATCTTGCAGCTGTACACCACGGCGCAGCTATTTGGCCAGTGGCTCTATGATGCGGGCAAAAAGGAGAGGCAGTAACGAGCAGCCCTGCCTACAGCCTCATTCAATTGTAAAGAGTGGAAAAAACTCCATGAATCCTTGCATTCAAGGGTTATTATAAAGCATCTGAATCTTCCTCTGGAAGAGTAGACCTGTTATAAAGCATCTCTATGTACCTCCGGAAGAGTGGACCAAAGTTTATACGTTCTATCAATTGCATCATAAAAGGACAAGGGACTGAGTTGAAGGCTTTTTAGAAATCTAATAAAATCAATGCCCTTGATTCCTGGATGGCGTCGGGCGTTAGAGAGTTCCTGAGTTTTTATATTATATATTGCATATCAGTATGAGTGAGAGTAGGTACATATATCAGTTTCTGTTGTGGTGACAGTCATTTGTTTGAGGAGACGTACTTGAGCTTCCTCAGGAAGTTCCACTAATTCCTGTTCCATGCTCTAATATTGTTTTCAAGGTCTCAAATCTCTTTATCTCTATGTCTCTTGTGGTCTGAAAGGGATGGCTTGTCCCTGGATAACAGTTTTGAAGGCCTCCCATAGTGTGGAGGGGGAACTCCACAAACTCACTGATCAATTTAAAATAATCAATTATTTGTTATCCAAGGTATTCCACAAGATAGGCATTCCAAAGACACCAGGCGCTTAACCTCTGCATTCTGTCATGTTCTTTACTGAATCTTTGAATTGTGATTAATACTTGGGCTTGATCAAGGCACGAGGTAGAATTTGTGCAGCACTAATGCATCTAGTGGCAAAGCACACATGAAGACATAGACAATTCTAGATTAAGTGCTATGTATGTGTGAATGAAATTTCAACTCTCTGATGGCAAGATGCATCGTCCTCCAGCTTTCGTACAAGCCCAGTGATTCAGACCAAGTACAAAGACCACTGGATCTGTGGGGTGGTGGTATGCTCCGAGTATCTGCCAACAGTCTTATTACAGAGTTGAAGTTGCCTTCGACAACCGTTATCCCCAGTGGAAGTTGGAGCAATACGGTCTTGAGCACCTTCAGTGCAGGCCTATGAAAGAGCATGTTGGCTGGTTACACAAAACGGCCACCGGCCACATGGTCAAACAACAACAATAAGTAAGGAGGAGAACAAAGAACACATGCAGGCCTATGGCAAAAGCATACTGACTGCCTAAACAAAATGGCCACATGGTCGAACAACAACAGCATGCAAGGAGGCATTGGAGAATAAAGAACACATGCAGGGCTATGGCAAAAGCACACTCGCTGGCTACACAAATTGGTTGCTGGCCACATGGTCAAACAACAAGCAAAGGGGCATGGACAACAAAGAATACATGCAGGCCTATGGAAACTGACTACACAAAATCGTCCCCAGCCACATGGCATGGAGAACAAAGACAAATGGTGGCCTATGGCAAACACACACACACTGGCCAGACGAAGGAGGCATTATGTTAATAATCAAGAAAACATTGCCATTAATTCAGCAATGCCAAAAACAAAAATAAAGTGAGATATAAACAATTTCATAAAAACACACATCCTCCCAAGGCATTCTGTATTACTCCACCAAAATACACTTTTTGTACAAGAAACATGAAATACAAAGTAACTCACATTTTTTATTTAATCCAATGCCATCCCGGGCCTTAATGATCTTTTAAAACAACATATACCACAGAAACAGTTGTTTCATGTACCCATGATAGTAGTGACTGGATGACTTGTGGGCAGACTAGGCTCATAGTAAAATAAATGAACAATGCACATTTAAAAAAAATGGGGAATATGTTCTGAACTGTGCAAACGTTTCCCTTACAAAAGAGAAAAAATTAAATGAAAACAAAACTAGGCCTCTACTGAAACTCCAGGCCACCCACCACAACCACAATCAAATTTAAAAAAATGACAACTTACTTGTGATAGCATAAAAACAAAGGGCCTCCTTACGACCCTGGCGGTCTTCAGACCGCCAAGGTCACGGTGGTAGTCTGACTGCCGGCACACACAGTGGTCTGACCTCTTTGGTGGTGGTCTGACCAGCACATTATGACTGTGGTGGCTGCACCATGGTCAGACTGTCAGTTTCCCTCTACAGGAGGGACTGGTGGTCTGAATCCTCAAGGGCAGCACTGCAAGCTGTGCCGCCCTGTGGATTACGACCCCACTACCCTCCAGATTTTACATAGCAGTAGCACCACCATGTAAAGACTGGCAGAGACGGGGCCTGGGCAGTGCATGGGCCCCCATGGCCAGCCTCATTGCGCTGTTCACTGTCTACAGTGCGACGGGTGCTGGTGCACCCTATGCACTGCAGCATTGCCGTCGGATCAATTATGAGCCAGCCTCAATGTTGTGGGCTGTTTCCTGCTGGGTCAGCGGGTGGAAAGTCTGTTTCCGCCCAGTGACCCAGTGGGAAACTGCTAATGGGGCCCCCTGGAAGGCAGCCACACTGGCGGCAACCTGACCGCAGGAGTTTGGCGAATGGCCTTTTCCATCCGCCAAACTCGTAATGACCCCCAAAGTCCTTAAAATCCAATGGTATATATGCAGCAGGTATTGCAGTCAAAGAGAGTGATCCTCCCACCTCAAAATCCAAATGAAAAGTGACCAGGAGATGAACAAAGCACTGGGAGCAGCCTGCTGGACAGGAAGAGGAAGTTGGAGCCTCTGGGATACTTGCTTCTTGAAAAAAAAATGAAAAAAGTACAATTAAAAAATGCTTTTCACACTAAAAACAACATGAAAGGTCTGTTGGAGTAAAATATTCACTCAAAAATGTATTTTTGAGAAGATTTAGCTGGTTTGCGAGTAGAGAATCTGCTCAAGGAGCAGCCATGACCGCTTGCGCTTGCCAGCGCCACAAGAATGGCATTAGAAGGGCCTGTGGCAAACCCGTGAGAGCAGCCAGCAAATTTCATGTACGCTCACTAGCGGCCACCAAATCTTATCACGCTTGCTAGTGGATGCCAAAACAAGTCTTGCCTCCACCAATGGAAATATAATTGCACTATGCTTCGTATGGCAGAATTTAGCTGGAACTCTGTGTCACACATGTAGCGCGGAGTCCCCGAATTTCACTAACTCTGCAAGCAGAACTATATTTCCACCCAGGCCTAATTCTGGTATCACACTCCACCACGTATAACATAATATTATATAACACATGTCTTGTAATCTGAAGGATGGCTTTATTATCATCATTAGTGATCTCACTTCCACATGCCTCAATATATCACACTAAAACCGAGCAGCCAGAAGGAGGAGAGGAGTCACCTATTGAAACAAAATAATTGGCACATGCAGAAAAGCCTGTCTCAATATCTTCCTCATTCAGATGCAAATCATGAGATGTACATTGCATTTGAACTGGTCCTTCCACACTAATGTCATATACCTGCTGCACATGTGAAGCCCCAAGTTCCTGCATGAATTTCTAGAACTTGCCTTACAAACCTTAGTCAAAATACATTTGGTGACTTCAGCATGTGTGTCAGCAAACCAGGCAACAAATCAGCAGGTGGAAGGGTAGAAACATTTCAGACACTGGGATGTAATCAAACTATTAAACGACCAATGAAAATGCAGGCCATACTCCTGTCTTGGTTCTCAGACAAAACCATGCCATATTCATTAGCTGCTCTGAAGTTACTGAAAGGCAACAGGCAGAAATATACAAAACTCTTTAGTATAGAAATAAATAAATAAATACATTCTGTTACAGCCTCAGTTTCAGGCAAACCTCTAATTCATCACTATGAATCTGGCACCTGGAAAACTCTTTATACTGCTCTTGAAGCCCTTTTTAGTAGAGCTAAAGCCAATCATCGTGATGCATTTGAACAGCCTTCAAATGGCAAAAGTTGACGCAGTGTACCAAAGTGGTGGGCCAGCCATCACGGCCAGCCATAACCCAGCAGTCATAACAAAACCAATCTACCACAACAGTACCTTTACTCTACAAAACAAAATCTTCAAACAGCGAACTGGCAGAAGTTAAACAGTTAAGCTAAGATAGAAACTGATTGCTCTTTGAAGCCGACAAGGATATGTAAAAGTAAGCCATTGCCACAAACAGATGAGGAGAGCAAAAAAGCTTACCTTGCCAGACACATTGATAAGACCACAAACCGATCAAAGGAAATGTTCAATACCTTCAAGTAAGCTGTGAGAAAAGTGGATTATTAGTTGCGATAGTTATGAGACTTCACCAAATAATGTCACTATTGTGTATCAGGGCCAGTTATGGTCTTTAAATTAAACCCTAGCTCAGTCCTGGGTAGCTATGACACAGAGCAGTTGGGCTTAAATCAAAGAAAAACAAGCGTAAAGCACTTATCTGAACCAAACCAATCAATAAGTAAGAAACATATCACAATAAATACCACACACTAATGTATCAAATAGAGTATATTTTTATCTTTAAATATACACCAAAACAACAATAATCAGATGAAGTGAAATTGAGTTATGATTTTTGTAAGTTTAAAAAAAAAAAAAAATCACTGTTTAATCACTGCTTTCACTCTTAGCAGTAGACTATGAGCCTCGAACGTGTGGCTCAGGGGCAAAGTAAAAGTTTCAGCCTGACCGTGATGGAAGTCAAACTCAGATGTTGGTGGATTGGCTGTGGCCTAGACTGTACCTCTGCACTCTGGGTCGTCTGCAGTTTTAGCCCAGCCTTGGGTTTGATGTCTGAGTATCAGTGAATTCCAGGGGTCCGGTGAAAGCTTTGGTTCTTAGCTGTGATAAAGGCTATATATAAACTGTCAAGAAGTGATAGTCTATGAGCCTCTGGCTCTGGGCTCACAAACTGTTATCTTTGATGTTGGTTCACAAGCTGCAGTCCTATGGTGAGAAAGAGTCCACTCTGGCACTGGCCAAGGGTCCAGGACCTGAGAGGGGTCTAGAACTTGATCTCTTGGCTACACCACCGGAGTCCTCGGCAAGTCCATGGTGAACTGGTCAGCTGGGCACTTTGCAGGTGAGGGATTCTTTAGCTTTTGTGTACCTGAAGCTTAACAGGAGGATAGCCAACCAGTCCTTGGAGTCCACTTGCTGGTCCTTGGCATGAGTGAGAGCATGTTCAGACCTTTGGGTGTCTCTCCACGGGATCAACACCAGGAGGAGTCCTTCTCTTTCTGAAGATTCTTGTCTCGGCTCAGTAAGTGCAGCTTCTTTGGTACATTCTTTGCATCAGAGGTGCACATGTTCAGCAGGTGCACTCTTTTTTCTGTTCTTTCTGAATCCAAAGATGTTCTGGAGTTGGAGGCCAGGGGTGACACTTCTTTGCCAATTTCGATTTTGTGGGAGGGAGGACTCCCTAGTCAATGGATCTACTAATCCCATGGGTGAACACAACCCACTTTTACATCCTTTCCTGTGGTGCTGGCACGAAACAATCCCACAGTACATCTCTCTTCCCAAATCAAAGATGATGGTATCCTTCTTCCCTGGGACAAAGCCACATGCAAACCACTGAGATGCGTCTAGTCTAGATAGCTACCCCTTCTGGAAAACCAGTTCTGCAACAGGTTTTCCCTTCTCAAAGAAAAGATGCAAGCTTGTCTACCTACACAAAAGGAGAGGCCAACCTAAGGTGTGACACATATTTGCCTATCAGAGATGGTAGCCCCTTTGAAGCTGCACCATCTATGGCCACAGCCCTCTGGCCATCCTGCTGGAGCAGGTCACACCTCCTCCCACCAGTAGCCCTTTTGTTCCCATGAGAGTACTTCACACCTCTTGGCAGGAGGGAAACAGGCTGCCTCAGGTGAACCACTGCTGTAGATAAATAAAAATAGCTATTAGAACTTTGGGGCAAGAAAGTAGTGACTTTTAAAAGCTGTGCTCCTCTCCCCCCATCAGGGTGGCAGATGGGGTAATTTTCCCTGATCTGCCCCTTGGTTGGGGGCAGGAAGATCACTGTAAGGCAGCAATACATATTTTTTATAAAATAAAGGGATGACTTTTTTTCCGGCCTAGCATCAGGCCCCAACCTCACCCCTAAAACCTCAACAGTCTTTCTGCTCCACTGCGGACTAAAGCATCTCATCCCAATGGCAAGCAAGAGCACAGCTGATTTTTTTTGTATTCTTTTAAGTGTTGGTTCTACAAATGGGCCAGGAGAGTTTGGCTAACTTCCAGTATCATCCCACTTGAAATGGTGAACAACTGCACTTTTTGGGTTTGGATAAGCTGTCATCTGGAAACACCTACCAAATCCAGACTAGAGATCTTGGGGAAGTCCAGGGTTGTGTGCTTCGTATGCATCCCACACCTTTTATTTTTACCCATAATGCCCTGCAAACCCCAAATGTTGAGTAAAACACACACTGTCCTCACATTTCTGTGATGGAATCTTCCGGAATCTGCAGGAATCCACAAATTACCTACCACCCAGCATTGCCCCACTTGTGCTGATAAAAATGCTGTGCCACTTGTGCAGCTGGGCTTAGTGCCAGCGACAGGAACAGAGTCAGGGCTCCCATTGTCCTTGGTTTGTTCTGTTCCTGTCAGGGGCACTAGGCCCAGCTATACAAGTAGCACAGCACTTTTATTGGCAGAAGTGTGGCAGGAATTTTGTGGATTCCTGTGGAATCTGGAAGTTTCCATCACAGAAATGTGAAGGAAAATATTTTATTCCAGCCAAAGTGTGAGTTTTACAGAGCAATGTGGGTGAAAAACCCTCATGGAATCCCCGCAAGTCACTCCATCCTGGATTCCCCTCGATGTCTAGTTATCAAAATTTTACAGGTTTGCTAGGTTTTCCTAGATCCTGGCTGAACTAGGGCCCAAAAACCACAGCTACCCACTTTGCAAAAAAAGGGTCAGTTTTGAGTGGAAAAATGTGATGTATCCATGTTGCGTTTTGGGTTATTTCCTGTTGTGGGCACTAGGCCTACCCACACAAGTGAGGTGTCAATTTTTATCAGAAATCGTAGGGGAATGCTGGATGGAAGGACGTTTGTGGTTCCCTGCAGATTCTAGAACTTTCAATCACAGAAAAATGAGAAAAATGAGTTTTTTTAGTCAAAGTTCGAGGTTTGCAAGGGATTCTGGATAAAACAACCTGGAAAGAACCACAAAAGGCACCCCATCCTGCATTCCCCTAGATGTCTAGTTTTCAAAAATATACAGGTTTGGTAGATTTCTCTAGGTGCCAGCTGAGCTAGATTCCAAAATCGACAGCTAGGCACAGTGCAAAAAATGTGCAGTTTTCAGTGGAAAAACTTGATGTGTCTATGTTGTGTTTTGAGGCCTTTCCTGTCACAAGCAATAGCCCTACCACACAAGTATGGGACATTTGTTTATTGGAAGACTTAGAGTAGTAGAACAAGTGTTATTACCAATTGTATTTCTCTGCATTTGTGCCTTCCAGTGGATAAGAAAGAAGAGATTTTGAGAAATGGCCTCTAATTCACATGCTAGTATAGGTTCCCACAAATTCGCAGATGTGCAAATAACCACTGCTTCTAAATTCCACATTTTGTGCCCATTTCGGAAATACATAGATTGCCTTGAAATTCATTTTTCACTCTTTACATTTTACCATATGAGCTACTCCATAACCGGCACACAATGAAGAACGATTGCAAGGTGCAGCTTAGTTATTGTCTTTGGTACCCCAAATTCTTGGGAAACCCACAGCCCCTATATATCCCCGCAACCAGAAGGGTCTAGCAGATACAATGGAATATTGCTTTTGTATATCAGCCATCGTGACACGAAGTTTCAAATGAAAACATTGCCACAAATGGCTGTTTTTTTCTACTAATTTTCAATATTCACACCGGTGATGAATCTTCACGAAATTTTCCCCAAAAAAGTGGCCCGGTGATGCTTGTTTTGCAGGTAAAGTTTCAGGATGATCCGTCAACCGGGGTCCAAGAAAAAGGTGGAGTCAAAAAAGTTGCGTTTTCCATGTTAATTCCCATAGGACCTTTAGAAATGCCTATAGCCTGAACCACTAGACGGAATTACACCTAATTTGACAGAAAGTTAGCTTTTGGTACGCAGACTGTGCTTTTGCTTATTTGGTCTAAATCCGTTCAGTAGCTCTGGAGATATTAAAGGAAAAATAAATGTATATATCTTTAGCCACGGGCATTCTCGGTTATTTTGCGAATAAATCACGAAAATTCACTAATTTTCACGAATGCCCATGCAAATAGAAGCATTGTAATTGGCTGACCGCAACTTGACTAGAAAGTTGCAGCCACCATTTCACGAGACATGGTCCCCAGGGGTGGGGATCCTAATTGAAACTGGCATTAGGGGTCAGGGTGAAGGTACCCACCCCAGGGGTGTGATATAGGTTTGTTTAGGGGAAAATTATGAGTTTAAAATAGTTTTGCATCACCATGCGTGATATTCATAGAAATTTGCGAATTTGCACAAATTTCACGAATTATTTACACAAAAAATTTGAAAGAAAACCCACAGACTCATTCATACACTAATTAATTCACTCACACATGCACCCAGAGGCTAATGCGCCCACTCACAAACCTACTCATGCACCCACTCAGACCCACTCATATACTCACACACCCACTTTCAGACCCACTGAGACACTTATGCACCACTCACAGATCCATTGATAGCGACAGTCCATGGGACCAACCTGCACTGTGCATGGCCAAAGACTGTGCATGGTGTGGGGTTAGGTGGTTGTGAGGGCTTGGATTCAAGGCCTTGCAACCAACCCCCGCCACACACGGCGGGGGATGGAATAACGTTTAGTATTAAAATGAATTTAAGTGAAAAAACTATAAAAATCCACTAGGAAAAACAAAAGTTACAGGGACATTATAGTTAGTTTCTGAATTTACTTGTACAAAACCACAGAAATTCAACAGTTACAGTTCTTTCAAGTAATTATAACTTGCGCCCTAAGGTAACTTTAATTCACGCCTACGCCATGCATTACTCCACATATTTTATCATTGATAAGATCTTGTATGGCATTTTTGGAATTATCACTGCAACATTTGCAATAAAATTATGGATAAGAAAACTGTGCATGGCAAGGATGCAAGTTATAGTTAACGTAGGGCATGAGTTACAATTACTTGAAAGAGCTATAACTGATGAATTTCTCTCCTTTTGTAGGAGTAAATTCAGAAGCTAACTATAACATCCCTGTAACCTTTGTTTTTTAGTCATATATATATTCAGGCCTAGATATTAGAAGTGGTCAGTGGCCCATTTAAGATTATTCAGCATGTGTAATATGGGCTTGATCTCCTAAACCTGAAACATACATGGATTTATTCCATTTGACGGTCAGACCTGAAACGTTCCTACAGGTTTTCAACATTTGTATTAGTCTGGGCAAAGAGATCTCTGGGTCTCATATAAAGTAGAACATCATCAGCATATAACAATATCCTATTCTCCCTGAGAGTCACCTAAAGAATCTTGCAGCTGTGCACCTCGACGCACTCATTTGGCCAGTGTATCTATGATGAGGGCAAAAAAAAGAGGCAATAAGGGGCAGCCCTGACTGAAGCCTCATTCATTTGTAAAGGGTAGAAAAAACTCCATGACTCCTTGCACTCAAGGATTGTTATAAAGCATCTGAATCTTCCTCTGGAAGAGTAGACCTATTATAAAGCATCTCTATGTACCTCCGGAAGAGTGGACCGTAGTTCATACATGTTAGCAAGTGCATCAAAGCTTTTTTAAGAATATAATAAAACCAACACCCTACATTCCTGGATGGTGTCAGGCGTTAGAGTGTTCCTGAGTTAATATAATATTTCTTTTAGATCAGTATGAGTGAGAGTAGCTATCTATAGCAGCTTTCGTTGCAGTGACAGTCATAATTGTCTGAGGTGACATACTTGCACTTACTCGGGAAGTTCCACTGATTTATGTTCCAATGCTCTGATATTGTTTTCAAGGGTGCACATCTATTTATCTCTATGTTTCTTGTGGTCTGAAAGTTATGGCTTGTCACCAGGATAACAGGTTTGAAGGCCTACCACAAAACAATGCAGTGGGAACTCCGCCGACTCACTGTTCAATTTAAAATGATCAATTCTCTGTTATCCAAAGTATTCCACAAGATAGTCATTCCAGAGCCAACAGGCGCTCAACCTCTGCATTCTGTCCTGTTATGTAGTGGCTGTATGAGAATGGTGATTAATACTGTGGCATGATGAATCAGGCCACGAGGTAAGATTTGTGCTGCACTAATGCATCTAATGTCCAAAGAGAACATGAAGACAGTCAATTCTAGATGAAGAGCTATGTATGTGCGAATGCAATTTGAACTCTCTGACGGGTGGATGCAGTGTCTGCCAGGCAACCGACAAGCCCAGTGATTCAGACCAAGTACGAAGGCCAATGGATCTGTGGGGTGCTGGCATGCTCAGAGGATCTGCCAATAGGTTTATTACCAAGTTGAAGTTGCCTTCGACAACCGCTGTACCCACTGGAAGTTGGAGCAATAAAGTTTTGAGCCTCTTTATTTTACCATCCACAAGAGTGGGTGGAGCATGTAAAGAGACAAATGACCATATAGCATCCTCCATTGTGCCTTCATTTGCCTTACATCTATGCATATTGTCATTGTGTCTTTTTGAGATGTGCAAAGGAAGTTATTTATGCATAGGTATCACTATGCCACATGAGTTGTGTGTGCAATCTGAGTGGAAGACTTTAGTAAAGCCATAGTGAGACAAGAACGGCCCCTTATGTTATGCCTAACAAATATGTCTCCTGGAGAAGTACGATCACTGTTGCCTAGCGTTTGATGTATTAGAAAATAGTCTCTTTTATCATCTTATGTTTAATACCAATCACATTCCAAGAACAGGCTAAAAGTTGTGTGTTGAAGTGTCATGGTGTGTATGACCAAGGGGCAGGGTTAATGATAATAACTAAGCTTCACTGTACTTTAAAAAAACTGAAATTCAAACCACAGCTAAGAAAACAATCTTAACTCACCCCCCCACACCCTAAAGCATACGCTTCCGAACATGAGGCATCTATGGCCCCCTCCAACACTGAATCCTTACAGGAGGGGAATGTGGTCTCATAAATTGGAAAAAGCAATGCAGAATGTATTAAGTTCAGTGATATAATGTAGGGCTTTTGAAGAGGGTACACTTTGCAGGTCAGTTTGTTGATAAGGAAAATTGGAATTCCAAGTCTCTATCTATGGGCCCGCTGGTAATGTGTGGATACCAATATTCCATTCAACAATTTGGGCAAACGTGTTTCTCTATGTCATGGGTCAATGACTATTATTGCAGATTAGTGGTCAGTCCATTTGACAACAAAAACAAAATATGTACCATATAGTAGCCCGCTGGTGGTAATTTCAGTGAGGGAGATCATCTGACAGGATTTAGTTTACTCTATCTCCTAAAGGCCTCTCACATCATAGAGTGCCCAAGCTGAACTCTCTTGCATGGCGGTTGCAATTTACTGGTGTTTGACACCCCCTCCTTCTCAACCTCCCTACGTGAACAAACCAGTTGTGCTATTCAGAACAGTACTGTTCAGGCAGCCAAGCTCCACCCTGTAAACATGGCGGACCCATCAGTTCGGTACTATATCAGACCAGTCCTGTTCAGACAGCCTCGCTCTATTCTGTAAGCACCGTGCCTCCATTCCAAGACAGGGTACCTTAGCCCGATTGTGGCCGCTCACGCCCAGCCTCTTCTTTGTGCCTCCACGGAGTCTGCCCACCCCCTCACCTGCAGAAGCAAGTCCGTAGGGTAAGTCTAGCAAAACAAAAGAGCTGTGCAAGCGACATTCCTCTCCAGCCCGCGATGATCAGCATTGGAGGCTAAGGCAACAACGTGTGCCCCCTAGTTTTTCTGCGGGCTGGCCTGTCCATCAGGTCAGTCACATATCAGCCCACAGTGGCGGATTTTTCTAGAGCAATGTGGACATGTAGGCCTGTCTAAGACCCCCCTTACGAGGCAGGCTCACCTTCAGTCTTGCCTGCTGTTCACCTTCAATGACAATACCAAACACACATAGCCTGAATTTGGAAACCATCATCACTGAGGGAAAACTGGAAATTCTGCCTTTAAAAGCTCTGCTGGGTCGACAGGGTCTTGGAAGATCATAGATCATGACAGAATCACTATCACTCTCCATACTAGTGTAAAAAGGCCATTTATTAGGATAGGGTTGCAATTAATAACAAAAACATTTGAACAACTTAAGTACACTCCAACTTCCCAGCCTCTTTCCTATACCAACCCTTTTGACACGCCCCACCTTTCAGTCTTCCATTGTGTTCCCCCAGTTTGCTTCGTTCACCCTCCCCCATCAACTGCCACCCAGCGCAAACCCATGAGGTGTTTTGCTGCCCCACTAGCGAGACCACTGCAACACCGTTACGCTTTCTCCCTGCGCCAAACCTCTTCAACCCACAAATCTCCCACTAGAGAGCGCAAATTCACACTGTAAGAAGCATTACCCAGGTCTGACAGATGTACCCCATCATCCCGGAAGACGGCCGCCTCTTCCTCCTTTATCCCTTCATGAGCTAAAACCTTTATGTCATGCGCCCCACAAAAGACCCTCATCGCTCTATTGACCTTCATCCTTGACCTGTCAATCGCCCCATGTTTGACTGCTCCTCTCCATTTTCGCCTGGGCACCAACTCTGTCCAAATCAAACAGGTTCCTGCCATCTTCCGCTGCAGCAACTCTATGTCCCATTGCATGTATTGCAGTAGGGCGAGCCCAGAGAGGACGTACCAAATCATTCTCCCCCAAGTGAATCACTAAGGCATCAGGGCAACCCCGATTTGGCAACATGGAAGTAATAAAAGGTAGCAAATTTCACCAGTGCATCCCGCTCTTCCCCCGCCACAAAACTTTGTGTCTGCTGCTTGGTAGATCAAGAGAGCGTCCATAAATCTGCTTCCCCGCATATTTGGCTGCCCAATGAAGGAAGAAGTGGTCGACCAGCCACGCAACCACTTTTGAAATCCCAGGACCCCGCACACATCCTGTAGGAGAAAAACAGATATCAGTACGTGAAGACAAGCCCCCCTCAACCTTGCCCCCTCTTTTACCTCTCTCCCTCTTTCTCTCTCCCCTTTTCTCTTCAAATCATCCTGCGCCCGAATCCGCTCATGCCCTCACATACCGCTCACAGCATTGCGAGCGCCACTGTCCTATCTGCCTGATCTGAGACCAGTCCCACCCAAGGCATGCAGCCACAGTTGCTGCCCCAATCAGGAATGAGTGAGTACTAAAGTTACCCGCCTGTCAGCCCAATCTCCGCAACACCATCCGCAACACTGCCAACAACTGAAATGCTGTAAGCTTTGACCCATTCGCAAGACAAAAAACACCCTCATCCCCTGCTCCAAAAATCTCCCCCACTCATTGACCGGGCATGCGTCCGGATTGCCTCCTTTAGAGAGCAACACCCATTTCCCCCTCCAAGCTGATCCATTTTAGACTTCTGCAACCATGTGCCCAAACAGTCTCCCTCCAGTTGTACTTCTCCAAGCTTCACTCCCACAGCCTTGACTACCCCCAACAACTCAGACACCCGAAAAGCCCCAAAAAACTTCCATATCATGCAGAAGCGAAAAACGGCCGGCAACACATGTAACGCCTCCAGCAATAAATCAAAAGTGATTGCTTCCCTTACCACCACACCTGTCCCCTTCTCTTTGCCCCACCCCTTTAACAATTTCCCCAAAATCTCATCCTTCACAGGATCACAATAAAAAAACAACTTGCCATAAAATGAAACTCCAGCTAACTTGCCCCTAATTGTGGCTGGCGACAGATATTTCTCAATCAAAAACAGCACAAAACTTATTGCGCGAATCTCAAGAGCGCCCTGCTCCTGTAACCACCACTGTCCCTCAATACATCAAAGGATAGAAATTCCAACCATGCCATCCTATAACTCCACCATGTGGATTCTGCTAGGCACTGCTCCACAAGCCTAACGACCATCAAGCCCCCCACTCCCAAATGTCTGCCGAGACTGCTGTCTTGCAGTTGTCTGCACCGGGTGCCAATGTACGGAAGCGCTGCCACTGTGAACGAGACAAGTAATCTGCAATGGAATTGTTAACCCCAGGAATGTGAGCAGCTATGAAAATTATATTCAATGTCAAACAATGAAGCATGAAATGCTGTAGCAGCCGCAAGACTCTGAGATCTCTTGCTCTCTGCCTATTCACCAATTTCACCACTGCCTCGTTGTCCACCTGAAACATCACCTTCCTATTGGCACATTCACCACCCCACACAGCCAACGCGCCAGCAACTGAAAAAAATCCAAAAAAGCAATGCTCCTGCCCTGAGTTATCCACTGTTGACGCCATACCTGAGCGCACCACCTGCCATCCCAAAGGAGACCGAAACCTGCTGCAACCGCCGCGTCAGAAAAGATCTGCACCTGCCACACTGTGTCCTCCTCTCGAAAAGCTATGGAAACCCCAATAAACTTAGTAAGAAACATTTCCCACACCTTGACATCCTCCCTCAAGCCCAGGAAAATGCAAATCCGGTGATGAGGTAGCGATGCACCAGACATAGCTAGGCCCAGGCACAGACAGAACGCCCTGCCTCCTAGCACCACCCTGCAAGCGAAATTGGGAAAGCCTAACAGTTATTGTGCTACCCTCAACTCAATCATATGTAGTAACCAGAGGTACTGAAGAAAAACTACAATCTCCTTCACTCAAGTCCAGTCCAGTTCAAAACCGAAGAAAGTCAGTGTAGTACTAGGGCCTTCGGTCTTCTCTGGAGCCAATGGAACCCCCATGTCTAGTGCCATCCATTCAAAACACCTCAAAGCCCTCTCACATGTCCCAGACTTGCCTCACCAACAAACAGAAAATCATCCAGGTAGTGGGACACTGCTCTGTGACCGCTCACTTTCGTAAACACCCATTGCAAAAAGGTACTGAAGGCTTCAAACAAGGCACAAGAAATAGTGCAACCCATAGGGAGGACCCTGTCTACATAGATAGCCCCGTCCAGCTGCATACCCAGTAAGGAGAAATCTTCAGGATGAATGGGCAAGAGTCTAAAAGCTGCCTTGATGTCACATTTTGCCAGCTCAGCCCCCCTGCCACATTTGCAATCCAGCCTGATGGCATCATCGACTGACGTGTACACCACCCTTGTGTCCTTGGGCGCAATGAAGTCATTCACTGACGCCCCTTTCGGCTAAGAGAGATGATGGATGAGACAAAACTCCACTGACTTCTGTTTTGGCACTACGCCCAATGGTGAAATCATCGAATCCTCCATAGGTCACTCGTAAAAGGGGGCCGCAATCCTCCCTTCACTTCCTTACTCAATTAGCCAGTGACCATCTCCGGCAATTCCTTGGCTAACTGCAAATTGTCAGCCCACCTTTGCTGTAGCAGTCCCTGATAGCCTAACCTGAAGCCTTCTCTGAAACCCCATTCCAATCTACATGCTACGTCCGTAACAGGATACAGAGGCAGCCAAGGGAGCAGTTTTGTCAAATCGATTGGTGTAGGAGTCCTTTGGCCCAAGAGCACCTTGAGCTCCACGACTTCTGGCTGACCTCCACTGTTCTGCTCGGATTGCCAGTGAAAAACAATGCATGACCGGGTGTCTGCCCCCGCATTTGGAACACTCATGCTTAACTTTACAGGGGTGGCAGGAGCAGAAGCCTTTGTTGAAATTCCAAGATGCTCCCCAACTGGAAACTGGAGCTCTCTGTATGTTACCCACCTGACCCGGGTGGGACGTGGTTGAAAAGGTTTGTATATCACCGGCAACCCAGTTGCTGTCTAAGTTGATGCAGCAGAATGCGAAGACGCCGTGCACTGCATCGATAATTACAAATCTGTGTCCCCCCATGGTTTGTCTGGGTTCACCTCGCCCTAGCCGTGAACTCCTCGTCGTAACTCAGCCATGCAAAACCCCCAAAATGTAACTGTGCCTCGCGAATTATGTCAATATACTAAAACATCGCAATGACCCTGTCAGGGTATAAGTTGCAATAAATGCTTGCGTTTATTAGAAAAGCCAAAGTCTGTCTCTCCATCATAATGGGAACCCTGGGCCTGCATGCCAGATCCCACTTCTCTTCCTTGGACCCTTCCTTAGCTTGTATTTCCCTGTGGAGAAGCTTGAATACATCAACGTATTCATGTTCCCATATACGATTCTTGGTCTTTTCCCCTTTGTGCGACCTCAGTGGCATCGCCAAACCCATATATAGGAGGCGTTTCTTGTGTCCACTCCCATCCCTCACTTCACTGTCAATGTCTGGTTCAGCGCCTTTATCTCTCTCACCTCTGGACATCACGTCCTGCCCTGCTGCGATACCCTCCATCTGTGCGGCCACTACCGCACTAGTTACCTGATGAATAAGCTCATCTCGCGCCCCAATAGACTTGAACTGCAGTGTACTTGAAGTGCTCTGTGTCAGGCCCCATGCAGACAACCACTCCCCTTTACCTTGGAGCCCTGGTTCGTGGGTACCTGCCTCCCAAACCTTTTTGTGACCACACCCACGATCATCTTTCAGTGCCTCCTCTTACGTTCTCGCACCCAACCTTGTTTCCTGCAAAACAGCAGAGAAAGAGGGGGCATCGCTGCTCCTGCGCCCCTTGTGTGTTGTTTTCCCCTTGCTCACATCTGCCTCTCGTAGCTCCTCGGCTTCCCATTCATCAATGTCTGCCTCAAAGTCAAGCTCTATCCCATCCTCCACATCCATGTCATCTCTCACATCATCATATTCAGCATGCATAACTCCTTGATGCTCTGCCGTACCGTCTCCCCCATGGCATCTGCCATAACTCCATCGTGTGCGATCCTCCGCTGTAGGGAAGGCTGCCAAAGACCCCCCTAGTTCCACCAACATACCGGGGCTGTGTTGCGCCCCGTTTGCTGTGCCACCTTTCGGACAGCCTCTCTCGCTGGCATCGCTGTTCTGCGCCACGCATGGCCTCCCCTACCACTTGTGCTACTCATGCTGCTGAACCTACCGGCCGCACGGGCCTCCTGCTGACTCCTTGTACCGTCATTAGGCACCCATACCCAACAACCCTGCTCCTGCCCTTGCTCAGCCTGCTCCGCTGCCCCCCAGCCCTCTCAATGCCTGCCTTACGCTTGCGCTGCCCGTCTCTCTTCAGTGCCTCCTCCCTCTCCTTGCACAATTTGGCCTATCTCTCCTCCGTCTCAGCCACCGCCCTGTGCTGCTCCCTGATCCTTGCCTCAATGTCCCCAGCGTGGTCCCACTGTCCCCCAGGGCCTGAGATGCCTCGCTGCTTGGCCTGTGCAAGGTGTCCAGAAGTCCTGGCCTTTCCAAAATCACCTCTGGGTCCCCCTCATCCCCCCACTAGCTCAACTTCACGCTTGGAGAAGGGGGGGTGGAAGCGTTACTTCTCCTCCCCGCAGACTTCTGCTTCGCCTTGCCTTTAACAGGTGACTGGCAAGCGGCAAGCGCTACCGCCGCCACGCCACCTGCGCCGCGTGCATGGGGTGCACCATGCTTACCCAGGTCTGGTCCTAAACACCAGGTCTGAGCAAGTCCGCCTGTCCAGCCTCCCCTAAAATGCGCAAAGTAGCGCACACAAGTGCAGTCACAATGGCACGAACACGGCCTACTCGAACTGGAAGAAACCCCTCCTGCCTATCTCTGGCCAACTTCAGCAGCGCAAGTGATCTGCCCCGAAGAGGTCGGCCTCTTTCTCTAACTAACTATTTATAACAACTCTCAGAGCCCTCCCCTGCTTCCCACCCCTCCAATCAATCCCCTGTCCCTGTGACGTTATCTCCGCCATGAAAGATCCTGTGAAGAGACTAGACTGTGTCTCTGCTCACCACGGGGCCCTTCATTACGCAATGAAGCTGTTCTACATTGTGCCCACCGTGTTGCACCATTGGCGTAAAGAAACTTGAGCTGTGCCCCGTCCCCTCACAAAGTACATGGGGGGCCCCTCCTGCCCCTCCCACCCCCAACATAGTAAGGAGTCTTTGTGCCAGCTGTGTTGAGGTGGCCCCCTGGAACTCGCCCCCTTCCCCATCACTGCAGGGGCTGCGGGGTTAATGTTGCATCACCGTATTGCACGGTAGGTCACACCCCGCCACTCGCACTAATAATACCAGTAATGTATGGCTGTTCTTTTTGTTGAAAGAAAACTACAGAAGCGTTGTTCGAATTGTGCAAGACAAAAACCACCATAGCTACACACATAATGAAGTTAAGCAATGGGATTGGACTGAATTAACTACTCAAAGCTGCTCCCACTTTTATGGTAGTGTACAGAGCTTGTGAGTGTCTAAGTGAGAGATTTATCCACACAGTGTTCACCAGATGGCACCTTGCCAGTTGGACTGTCCTGGACTAATGCAGTGCAAAGAGACGACAACCGAGCAAAACTAATAGGCCTTAATGATTTATAAAAAGCTTTGTGGTTCTGGAGCTGACCGATAGCAATGGGTGGGTGGTTCTAGATCAGAGAAGCCAGTACCAGTGAGGACCCATTGCTATGATGATTGTGTGTAAAACACAGAATGTGCAATTGCAACACAGCACGGGAGCAAACAGGATTGGGGGTGAAAGCAGGAATACAAAGGTCTTCCCCCAGGAAAAAGCCCTCTGGGCCAGATTGAGGGTCTTAAACTGAATGTGCTGGGGAACTGGGAGACAGTGAAATTCAAGTAAAGCTGTTGAAATCTGGATGAATTTGTGTAGAATGTGACCCTGTCTAATTGCCATATTTTTTACACACTGCACCAAATGGATGGTACAAGCAGGAGAGACTATGCAGCACGTTACTGTAACCTATTCTAAACACTACCAGTGCTCAAAATTTTTGATTGTAGGAAAGTGGAGTGTTAGGCAGTGAGATTCACTATGGAGTATTCTCACAGTACCCCAAAGATGGTCCTTTGGATTCACACTAAGAAATCCTTAGCTCAATCCTGGTAGTGTGGCAAAAAAGAGTCCGCCTTTACTGAAGAAACGTGTTAAGCATGTTAGAGTACCAACAAAGATAGAAGTAACTGAGATGACTTGAGGAGAATCCAGCACCAATTTATAACAATAAAGCAGATTTTTATATCAGTTTAGACACCAAAACAAGTCAGATATGTATACCTGGAGTTATAGATTTTAAAGTAAAAAGAAATTTAGCACATTTGCAAGCTGTTAAAATTTACTGTTGTGGTCAGTGAGGAATGTCACTAGTGACACTCTGTCACTTGAGGGGTGAGCTCAGAGGAACCCACTTGTTAAAGTTGTGTGGGTGTCAGGACCAAGCTGCAACAGTCAGAGCCATTTTACCTGGCTCATCGAGTCAGGGTGCAGAGGTGTCCTGGGTGTCCTGGGTGCTGAAAGCGAGAGCCCCAGGTGCTGAAAAATGGCACTTGTGATACCTGGGCACTTGCAGTTCAAGTTCGTGGGAGCCCACTGCGTATAAAGCTTGTGGTGCCTCCTGGTCCAGGATTTACCAGGCAGAACAACTCCACCTAGCTGAGATGTTTTGGGTGCAGAGGTGTGCTTGGCTAACTTTGGTGCTGAACAGGAACTGTGGTTGCTGGTGGGACAGTGCAGGCGAGAAACAGATGCAAAAGCTCAACAATGGAACTACAGGTGACATTGGCTGAACATGTTGGAGTGTGCCCTTGAGTTGCAGCATCGAGTAAAGGTGGTGATGACCGAGCTGGTCACCAACAAGCCTTGGCAGCGGTAAGGTGGAGAAGAAGCTATCTTCCCTTTCGGAGGTCCAGTGGAAAATGGCAGCTGGTTATAACTTGGCAGGGAGCTGGATTACACTTCCCAAAATGTCATGGATCACCTGTCTTTGGCCAATCTCTCAGACAGCCCGATTGCCAGTGCTTCTTCGTTTCCGGTGAGTACTTTTCACCTGCAGTGGGTAGGGCATTAGTGCCACTAGTCCAAGGGAGTCTGGTCTTGCCTTTGTCTCACAAAGAGTTACCTCTTGCTAGAGGTAGCAGTCTTTGGTCCAGGACAAGCTGCAGTCAAGCAGTTCATGGAATGTTGCCAGAGGTTCAAGGTTTCACACATGTTGCTTGTTCAGGTTCCTGTTGGTGTCTATGTAGGTCTTCTCTTGTCCTTTCTTTACAAATTGTTGCAGATCTTAGGTTCTGGTGCCAGGGGAGCCCCTTAAACAGTCGATTCAGGGGTGTTAGGAGTGGGGGTGCAAGTAGCCAATGGGCTACTAGCCCTAGCAGGTAATCCGCTCCTGAGGTTAACACATCTGGTGTGTTATGGCACCTTTTACCAGAACCCTCTCATTTTGCCACTGTCTAAGATGCCAAAAGACTTCCTTAGTCTTACAGATCAGGCTACCCACCCTAGAGGTTTGGCAATTATTCTGTGGGTGTACACCTCCTGACTAACAAATTTTCCCACCTGCAATGGTGCAAATGTGCCTGGAGTCAGGGGGACGGCTTTGTCCTCTCCTGAGGGACATCCTGCTTGCATGTCAGAGGTGGTGTGCCCTTTGAAGCTCACTATCTTGATGTACTACTTTATCAGTCTTCCTGGGAGGGGGGGGGGGAGATGTGACCTCCTTTCCATCCATGCCATTGTCCTTACTCCTGGGAGTGTTTGCACTACTACCCAGGGGGTCTGAATCAAGTAGCAGCGGTAGCAGCGGTGGTCTGGCACCCAAAGCACAGGAAAACTGGGGTAACGCGGTGGGTAACCACTAAAGTTGCTTTCTCTGTCCACGTCACATCACCCTCGACATGAGATTCATGTCAGGGGTGAGAAGGTATGTTGTTTGATACCACACATGACCCACTTTGGTGGTAACATAATGGAGCTGGTGACCTCTGGTTTACCAGGATGCCAGCCCATGTTATCCTATTGACCGTCATTCACTTATAGTTATAATGGAAAATGCCACTATAGGGTCATAAAAAACCTGCATTCATATGCCCATAGCTTTAATATAACGCACCCTCCCTCTTGGGCTCAGGAGGCCTTCCTCAGGGGTGCTTCTCATATATTAAAGATAGTGCTTGAGCTGTGTGAAGCATGGCGTGGGCACAGTTGAGTTTACGCAGTTTACATAGTTCCTGCAGTCTTCAATTGCATGCCTGCTGTCAGTAGTTTACTTGGGACACTCGGGGTGGCAGAAACAGTACCTCAGGCCCTTAACACACATGCCCTGCGTGCCACTGGTACCAATGCATCTAGAGCAAAAGGTGTGGGGGTAACCATTGAAAAAGGGCACTTTTCTACATTGAGGAATAATTGGCACTATTTTCCTGAAAAGTCTCACATGATAGAACATGAGCAGCCTAGCATGTTCATCTACCTACCCAACTGCCGCTCTTTGTCAAAAAAGAAAACAAAGACTTTTGAACATGGGAACTGGTGGTGGGATGAAGTAGTTTACCATGCATGTTGATCCAGAAGCAGCACCTCTTACTGCCATTGAATTTCAGAGAGTGCAGCTCAATCAAGTTTGGAAGGTGGATATACAGTCTCTAAAAGCTTGGCATAGGACCAACTGGGTCAGCATGTGATGCACCGTCTATTCTGAAAGATCTTGTTACACTGCCTTGTGATACAATATATAAATATGTATGTTAAAAAGAATGTGATGTCCACTCTTTTTTAATAAAGTATTTTTTATTGTTTTATGCATTACACAAACAAAAGATGTGCCCTCCCAAGAACACTTAAGGACTCTGCAAGTGACTATTATTTCCTTTAACCAAAGGACTGACTACTCATGGTCAAAAAGGAGGAAAATCATGAGATAACTACACCTGACATGCAACAAGCCTCAAGGGTGGCAGCATGCCATTATGCTCCTGGAATCTCTGGAAGTTATGTGCCCTTTCTAATGGTTATAACAAACCATTCATCTCTGAAGTTTGAGGTTCGGTAGTTGTCTCTCATGAAGGAAAAGTAGTGTATTTCTGTGTTGTACCCACACATGCCTTCAGTTCGTTTGGGCACTGCCCCTGCACACCGTTATTTCAGTGCTTCTGGTTGTTAGAGTGTTAACTGTCTTCATATGGCCTACATGTGACAGTTCTGCTTGCCAATGAATACATTGTAGGTCTGGCTATACACAGCTTTAGCTGCCTCAGTGACCTCATGTCACCAATTCTTAAAAAAATACAATTACAGTCTAGAGAGAGAGTTGGTGTTGGTAAATCCCCCTTCTGCCACTGGTTTTCATGTTTCGTTTTGCACTATAGAATGGATGGGTAGTTCATCAAAGTTATGGCACTTTGTGGATGGTTACAGTGTATCATTGGCTTAGTTGGGAACAAGTTGGCCGCACTGTGTTGATGTCCAGAGCGACTGGAATTTGTTTTTTTTTGTTCTAAAACTCTTTTTATTGAACAATTGCTCAACGGACAGTAATATAATGAACAATTCAGTTTTACAAAGTATATTTCAGTCACTATAGGTCACATTGTACACATGGATGTCACATATGCCTTGACCAGGCTTTTCAAGGAGCCTAATTAAAAGTCCCTCCATAGCTAGGTACAAAAGCGAAAAGGCCACATTTCCTTTATTAATGCTATCACCATTCATTCATTTAGTTGTGCCAGTTGCTCACACCTTTGGGATTCGTTGTACATCAATATAGCAAATTTTCTTGGACCCTTCTACGCTCCATGATGAGCTACAGTATTCAGGAGGTATTTTTTTCACAGATGTCTGCACTCGCTATTTTACGAGGGTACACTCATGTCTTTCCCTCAGATTGCTTTTTTTTCTTTAATTGCCTCCAACATATTTAGTTTGAGGTGGTCCGGCAGATTTACTTTTCTTCAAACATTTGTATCAGTGATGTTATTTTACAAAATTGGGGGAGCTTTTTCTTCATGGGAGGTCGTGACTGCCATTTTTTGAGATGGCGTGCACTTCTGTCTTCTGAAAACTGATATCTTCGTCAAATGCCTCCACCTTCATTTTAGCTTGTTGCTTGTCATTTTTTTATAATTTTACGAGATTATATACAAAACATGGGTCTTTTAACTTGTTTCAGTGTTGCTTCCAATTTATGCCATATAGACAGTGCTTAATTTGAGCCAGCGGTTACCGATACGAGGCACCAGCACTTATTTTTGAGGACCAGTACTTATTTTTCTTCTTCAAGCATTTGCTGCTAGCAAAAGCTTCATATGAGAAAGACGGAGGAAGAGAAAAATGAAAAAGCTTCACAAAGGGAGAAAACAGAAAGCTGCAAGAGTAAGCTGAAGGGGCAGGGCATGGCTGTAAATGGATTAAAGAGGCCTGAAACAGCTTCAGGATTACACTGCCTCAGTATTCTGTGCACACACATTTAATTGCATCAGCAGCGTATTTCAGAGGAGAGCTATGGGCACCAGCACATTTTTATATGACTCAAGTTTGGAGATCAAAAAGCCTCAAGGGAAAGAGTTTTTTTAATCATGTTTCAGTGCATATTTCTCAGCTATAGCCAATTGCTGGGGTTTATTTCTTTTGATATTACATGTTCTTGCTTAATACTGCCTTTGACTACTTATTTTTACTTTTACATTTACTCTTCTACTTTTCTATGGTGAGGTAGAGTTATATGAGGAAAGTGAGAAAACCAAAGATGTGTGTTCTAAAAGTTTCAAGTGTTTTTATGGAATCTGATAACACTGGGCAATATGGAAGTTTCAAACACTCAAAAAATGGGAAATGTGCCTTTGGTGAAACCTAAAGCATCTTTACTGTCTAAGCGATCAATATGTACAAGAAAAAAACCTAAAAGATCCTCCTTCCCGAGTGAAAACTAATCCTATTTCTTTGGAACTTCTACTTGAGGAAATTTGTTCTCTGAAGCAATATATGTAGGAAACCAAACTTTAAAGGTACTGTATGAAAAATGGTCTTCTTAAGATAGGTGAAATTGTTATGTAGGGCAAAGGGTGAGTTACATACAGTATACAATGGAAAATAAATTGACAAACCAAATTGGATGTTGATTCTCTCAAACCCACTGAAGATTCTGAAAACTGAAATTGCAGGAATAATGTTCAGCTATATGGACGGCCTGAACAGAAAGTTCTGATCCTATCACCTTTTCAAGTCTTTTCTTCCAAAAGTTATTGACTTACCATCAACTACTCATTTGAATATGTAGTGGAGTTGTAGATTGGGCAAAAAAATCTGCAAAACCTAGAGGAAGTATTCTTCTTTTTTGGAATATACTGACCTTCTAAAAGTACTGAACAAAGTAAAAATAAAAAAGCAAATAATATGTGTTAGGCCCGACAGCCTTAGCATGGTCTTCCCCCAACTTTTTGCCTGGCTCCCTCCATTTTTCAGATCTCTTTTGTGATGGTTTTAGGACTATGTGCACTTTACCACTGCTGACCAGTGCTACAATGTTTGTGGTCTCTCCCCTTAACATAGTATCATTGGCTCATGCCCAATTGCCATATTTAATTTACTTGTAAATCCCTAGTAAAGTGCACTATATGTGCCCAGGATCTGTAAATTAAATGCTACTAGTAGGTGCTGCAGCACTGATTATGCCACTCCCATAAGTAGCCCCTTAACCATGTCTTAGGCCTGCCATTGCAAGGCCAGTTTGTTCATCTTACTGGCACTTTGACTTGACATTTAAAACTACTTGCCAAGCTGTAAATCCCCTTTTCATTATATATGTCACCCCTAAGGTAAGTCTTAGGTAGCCCACAGGGCAGGGCGCTAAGTAAGTAAAAGGCAGGACATGTACTTGTAGGTTTTAGATGTCTTGGTAGTGAAATAATCCCAAAGTAATTTTTCAATGCTGTGAAGCCTGCTCTTCTCATAGGCCAACATTAGAAATTCCCTTTCATACTTTTAAGTGGTAATTTCTGATATGAAAGGAGTGTGATTGTCATGTTTGGTATGGTTGGAATGGTAATGAGAAATCCTGATTACTGGTGAAGTTGGATTTAACATTATTATTTTTAGAAATGCCACTTTTAGAAAGTAGGCATTTCTCTGCACTTACTGCTCTCTGTGCCTTACAGAATGTCTCCAAGCCCGTCTGGTCTGTGCTGGTTGGCAGCTCCCCTGTGCATTCCACCAAGACAGCCATAAAGACAAGACACTAGGCTGCATATGCATTCATCTGCATACTGATGGGTTTTCCTGGGAAGGAAGAGTGGAGGTGATCTCACTTCCACTTCATAAGCTAGTGACCTAACCTCACCCAAAAGACTGATAATCCCTCACAGATCTCCTGGCAGACAGGACTGGGTTGAAAGGGGTACTGGTGCACTTCAAAACCACTCTTTGATGTCTCCTCCACTTCAAAGGCACATTTGGTATATATATTGGGTCTGTGACCCCCCCATTAGATAATACTTCTGGACCTACAACTGAACTCTGCCAGAGGAAGAACTTCACCTCAACCCACAAGTGATCTCCAAGGGCTTGGACTGAGCTTGCCTCCTGTCAAAGAAGTCTCGGGCCATCAAAGACTTCACCAGAGACAAAAAAATCCACTGTGTTGGAAAATCGATGCAACTCCTGCCAAAATCATCGCCTCGTCTGCAGAAGCAATGCAGCGCCTGTCTTGCACCATTATTTTTGACGCATCCCAGGTACTTTGTGCTAAAACGATACATCCATTGATTCCTATGGACTAAGGTTTACTTCTAAAAAGTTATATCTTGACTTGTGCATATTGGATTCTTGTTTTGGTCTTATCTTATTCAGATAAATATTATCTATTTCTCTAAACTGGTGTAGTGTACTTTTTGTGGTGTTTACACTGTGTTACTGTATGAGTTATTGCACAAATACTTTACACATTGCCTTTTAAGTAAAGCCTGCCTGCTCTATGCCAAGCTACCAGAGCGTGAGTACGGGATAATTAAGGTTGTATTGTTACTTACCCTGACTAGGATTGTGGTCTCTATTTGGACAGGGCGTATACCTCTGCCAGCTAGAGACCCAATTTGCAACAATATGGTCTGGTAATTGAGCTATATTTAGATTTCAGCGGACGGGTTACTCTGTCACTATGGTGACGGATAACCCGTCCACTGAAATATAAACTTGATAGGATATAATGGGACTTAGATTTCGGTGGACAGGCTATTCGTCACTATTGTGACAGAGTGACCAGTTTGCCAAAATCTAAATCAGGCCCATAGACTTTTCTTTTCCCAAGAAGTTGCAAAAGTGACAGTAGATAGAATTAAGCAATTTCTCAACACAAGATCAACGTTGAGAGCTATGAATGCCATGTTTTGTCTGAGCCATCCACATTTGTTTGAAATTATTTTTGAGGCAAAAACAACCACCAATGAGGACCTGCTATTCTTAAAAAAATATTGCAGAATTGTAGAGGAGCAGAGATAGAGACTTCAAAGTCTTGGGGCCTCATTACGAGGCTGGTGGTCTTCTGACCACCACATTGAGACCCTGGCAGTCAGACCTTGAGGGTTCCACCAGCACTGCCAGGATTCATGATCCCGACGGCATGGCAGTGGCGGAGATCGTAATACACCAGGGAAGTGCTGCATGCAGCGCTGCCCTGCAGAATACAGCCCCGATCTTTGCAAGCCTTTACATGGCGTTTTCACCACCATGAAAAGGCTAGCGGAGAACAGGTGCAGGGGGCCACTGGTGCACTCTGTGGGCTACAGCATTGCTGTCGGCTCGATTATGAGCTGGAGACAATGCTGTAGTCTGTTTCCCGCTTGGCCGACAGTGGAAACCCAGGTTTCAGCCTGACGACCCAGCGGGAAACTCCTAATAGGTCTAGCGGGGTGGTCACTACGAAGGCAGCAGCCAAACTGTCAGGAGTTTGGTGGATGGGCTTTCCCGTCCGTCAAACTCGTAATGAGGCCCATGATGCTTAATTACTTTTTTTCAGGTATGAGTATCTGTCTCTGATAATTTCTGTGACTTTTATTACAGGTTTTGATTGTTGGTTCAATATCTTTGCCTGAATGTTATTATCTTTTTATATTTTCTCATGTAGGTCCCGATTTCATGTTGTGCTTGTGGTTTATCTCTGTGTATCTCTTTTCAATTTTCCACCATACATTGGTTGCTTGGATTCACAATGCTGTAATTTTCATCTTCTGACCTCCTCATTTTCCCTCTTTTTTGATATACATAGATATGTTTTTGCAGTTGTCAATGTTTTGACTTGTACTCTACTCTTTGGACCAAATGTACTAACATTAGGAATATCGATTCAAAGAGAATCGCAATTAGGAAATTGGTATTCCTAATGTATGAAACTGTTGTACGTTTCATTAGCAATTCCTAGTGGGTCACAAATAGACCTATTTCATGCATAATAATGGTGTAGGTCGCAATTTGTGACCCATTAGGAATTGCAGCCATAACATGGATGGTGACCTGCTGGGGCCAGCAGACCACCATGTCTGTGAATGCTTTATAATAAAGCAATCTTTTTTTAAATTCAGCCCGTTTTCTTCAGAGGAAAATGGGATGTGTTTAAAAAGAAAAAATGTAACTTTGCAGTTTCATTTTTTAGGAGTAGGCAATGGTCCTTGGGAACACTACTTTCTCTGAAAAATATGTTTTTAACATTCTCAAAGGGGAAGAAGTCCCCAAGAGACTCTTTCAACTTTGCGAATGGGTTACCACCAGTTTTTAACTGGTGGTAAATTATTGCTGTTGTACGACCGGAATTTGGTCACAAAACAGTAATACATGCCCTAATGATTCAGTATTTGGAAGGGACCCTCTAAAACACGCTCCTTCGAAATACAGAATTGCAAATGCAAAATGTGATTCGGTAACAAGTTACTGAATTGCATTTTGCATTTTGTACATTAGAAAAAACATTTTCCAGTCGCAAATGTCCCGATACTATGAATCGGACTATTTGCAACCGGAAAAATGTTTTGTATAACTGGACCTTTGTTACTTACCTTAACTTTTTTTTCCTTTTTTTGGTTTATTTCCCATCATGCCTTTAGTTTTACTTTTTTCTTGATTTCTTCTTCTATTGCATTTCTACATTTCATTATTGCTGCACAGTTATTCTCAGATTGTATTTATCTTCATATTTATATTGTTCCTTCTGCTTATCTTGTAATTTGTAGACATATATGTTTTTATATATTCATATTCTTGGTTTCAATTCAGAGTTGTATCTTGGAATCATAAAGTACTAAGCAGTCTTATTAAAGGACGTAGAATTATTTCCCACTTAGCTAAACTTAAATCTGTCATAGCACTAATACAAGACTCACATTTTTCTGATACAGGAGTTCTGCAATTTAGGAGATGCTTGATAGGTAACGTTTGATATCCTAACACAAAGAGGGACTAGGAGTGCTTTTAGGTTCAGCATACAAGCTCTCTGAGATATTATGTAGTACAATAGATATGTAGTTCCTAGGTTGTAGGGGGGAAAGGAAAAGAAAATCTAGCTCACCGAATTTGGGTATGCACCAGTGCAATTTTCCAGCTATAGCCAATTGGATTTCGATCTATGTCATGGTCACTGCATCACTTCTCATGTGTCACCTGTCTGTTTTGATGTGTGTTTGTCATGCTATGCTGCACTTACACAAATATGTGTTTTTCGTTGTGGCATGAACTTATTCTACCATTTGTATTTACATATTCACACATTTCACACGTGACTTGGGAATACCCCTAAAGCACTTTTATTGCATACTTACAGTGTTGTAATTTTCTTTGTACTTCTTTTTAGGTTGGGTTTCAGACATCCTCAGGTATACTTTACTGTGCGGATTTGGATTTCTGTGATGGGGTACCTTTAGCCAATGCTAACCTACTCCCTCCCCATCACTAGTAGATAAGGTTTTAGGTCCTGAAGAATTGCTCTGATCGATTATGACACTAGAGGCAAGAAATATGTCGACGTGTATACACGCTATTTTTTGAGGTGCACGGGATCATTACCTCCACATTTGGACACTCACTGCTTTTTAATGATAACAAGAGAACCCTCCATTAAACTTAATTGGATATCTCAGCTATTTTAGTCCACAATCCACATTACACTAATCTACACCTAGAGTACCTCCATCCTACACTCCACATTGGCATCTCATGCTCAAAGAGCCCTCCCAAGAGGCATGTGGGCACTGCATTATTGTATTACAATGTTTTTGTGTCCCTGCTTTAAGGAAGAAGAATGGTATTTATTTTATGTAATAAAAGGCTTAACATTTCAGTTTTCGCACAGGAATGTGATAGAGAAGGGAGATGGAGTGTGATTATAAACTGGCTACAAATGTCAAACCACTTACCATATTTAGGCCCTCATTTCGACCTCAGCGGTCTTTTTTAAAGACTGCTGAGGTACCGCGTGCTGAAGACCGCCAGTGCAGGCGGTTTTCCGCACAGCGTATTATGACTGCTGGCAGCCCTCCGTCCTTTTTCGGACGGAGAGCCGCCAGCAGCCATACTGGCGGTTGGCGGGGAAGTGGAGGCTGCTCCACCTCCACCGCCCCGTCATCAGAACACCGCCCACCGAATCACATCCCATGATTCGGTGTGGCGGTGTTCTGGTGACGGAGAGCTGGCGGCGGGGCATCCCCCATGGATCCCGTCCCCTCCCGGAGGATCAATGGACAAGGTAAGTTGATCGTCCATTAGGGGATGGGGGTGGGGGGGTGTTGTGTGCTGTGTGTTGTGTACGTGCATGGGGGTGTAAGTATGTAGAGGAGGTGTGTATGCATGCGGGGGTGTTGTGTGTATGGGAAATGTGTGCAGGTCGGTCTGTGTGCATGTCTGTTTGTATGTGTGCGGGTATGTGTTGTAGTGTATGTGTGCGTGTAGGGGTGTGTGTGTGTTGGGGTGGGGGTGGGGAGGGTGTGTGTGTATGTGCATGTTGGGGGTGTGGGTGGGGAGGGGGGACCTGCCACCTTTGGGGGGTTGTTGGGGGGTGTGGGGTGTGGGGGGAGGACTCAGGGGTGTGGGCGGGGGTGGTGGAGACCCCTATCAGTGCCAGGGAAGGAATTCCCTGGCACTGATAGTGCCTACCGCCATGGATTTCGTGGCGGTTCCAAACCACCCGAAATCCGCCCTGGTGGTCGGAGTGGAGAAGTGGCGGATGACCATGGCGGTAACCGCCATGGTCATAATGAAATTTTTTTTCCGCCGGCCTGTTGTCGGTTTTACCGCCACTTCTCCCCCATCCGCCAGGGTCATAATGAGGGCCATAATGTTTAAGGTCCTAGATATTATGGCAAAGAAAATAAAATGTGAAAACGACTTGAAAATTATTTAAAAGTCAGAAACGAAAGAACTAAATTTGAATCCATATCTGATAATAAAGGTCAGGGCCTATTTAAAGAAAAAAGTATTTTAGAGGATTGTGTTACTTTTTATAATGATTTAAATACCCCAGATAACTGCCCTTCTTTAATGTGAGATTTCTTATTATTTGCAATCAATTAGCCATCCTCAGACAAACAATGTTAATTTCACCACTGTAAATTTAGATATTTCAAAGAAGGAGATAGATGAAGCTGTTAGTTCTTTAAAAATGGGAATCACTCCGGACCCTTAGAGTTTCACAAAAGAATTCTATTCTTGGTTCTCCACAACATTATTATAAAAACTTTTAGTTTTGTTTTCATTTTTGCACATCACAAGTTTTTACTTCTTTAATTTTTTCTTGGAGAACTGACAAAATAAAATATTGAGGTTCATGATTTACTGATTCAATTACAGATAATATAAAAACATTTTGAGGAAATTTCTTTTAAAATATAAATTTGATTTTAAGATTAAATCCGTTATTTCCTTGTTGGAGGGGACAATTGGATTACATTAAAATGATGCTTACTCCTGTGATACTTTATGGCACTTCTATGATCATGGTCCATATTTCCAGTTATTATTGTTAAGAAAATTTTATATGAACTGGGAAAAGATCAAGGTTAGCTCTTTCTATTTAAAAATGAAGTAAACAGAATGGTGGAATACATTTCCCAAATTTCAAACAGTATCACTCTATTTGTTTTAAATGAAAGTCGCTCAATAGGATACTTATGAAAAACAATTTCCTGCCCCATTGTATTTTTTATTGGAGAATTATTTTGCTCAACTTTTTAAATTTTAAAGAAATCTTCTCTTTTACCAAAAGGTTCTCAAAACTGACTGTCTTTACCTGTAACTGCTTGTTGAGATCCTTGTTATTTCCTCTTGAAAGATTGATCATTTTCATGAATGCCCTGTTTGGTACAGTAATTTTTATTAAAATCAAGAATAGACCTATTTATTGTCAATTCCGGCGTGGTAGAGAAATCTGTTGGGTATACAAGTTATTAGATAATGATACAGTTCTCCCTTTTTTAGAATGTCAACCGAAATTCTCTTTACCAAAATCATTTGAAAAAAAATATTGTATTATGCAGCTCTTTGTCTGACACACTTTTGATTTTTCAATAAAATATTAGCTATCCTCAAGATAATATTTGAATGATTCAATTAATGTCCTTACATACGAAAGCCTTTCAAATGTATATAACTCTCAATTCTGTTGAAGTTAGATTAAGGTCAAGGCAGAATTAGATTAGGCATCTGATTTAAATGTTTGTTAGTGTATTGACTGATTGAATAAGATATGGAATAAACTTCACAAGACATTCTGAGCCGCCAATACTACACAAACATTATGGGTCTCATTATGAGTTCGGCAGATGGTTTTCACCGTCCGCCAAAATTCCGACAGGGAGGTTGCCCCCCACTGGCTACCTTCCCGCTGGCCCCATGTAGAGTTTCTTGCTATGTCAGCAGGCGGAAACCTGAGTTTCCACCCGCTAGCCTTGTGGGAAACAGCATACAGCATTGTCTCCGGCTCGTAATAGAATCGGCGGCAATGTTTTAGCACGCAGGGTGCACCATCACCCTTGCAATGTTCACTGTCTGCAAAGCCTGGGGCGGCCCTGCACTGCCCATGCCAAGTGCATGGGCAGTGCAGCAGCCCCCCAGGCTTCATCGTTTACTGACCACATTGTTATTTTTAGCTAAATTGACCAAAGATGCACAGTAATCTTGCTGGTGCTCATTCAGAAAAACTGTTGAAAAATATATTGTTTAAATATTTTTGGTAAAAGAGTTTGGAATAAAATTTCTAAACTCTTTTGTGTTGATATTTCATTTACTGTTCCAAACATTTTTGGTAGCCTTTCCCCTTGTCGGTTGGATAATGCTGATGGTCATTAACTAGTGGATTTGTGTGAAGCAGTCACATTTCAGAAATTAACTTTATATTGGAAACATGCATTGGATGTTAATTTATGATCCTGGTGGTATGCTGTATGTTTTGATCATAGGGTGGATAGGTTAGCTATTGAAAGAGATGTGTTATGGAATCCTGTTGCTGTGTTTCTAAACAACTCAAGTTTATTAGCTCATACTAGAAGTGTTATTTCAGCAGAAATTAAATACTTTAATTTTCAAGGGCATCTTTGTATAATGTCTTCTTAACTATGTCTCCATGATTCTATACTTAAAATATATTTTTTAATTGTAATTTCCTCTCCCTTCTCTTTCTTTACTTCTTATATATTTTGTAACATCAAGATTTCATGAAAACACTCCTCTTGTGTTCTCCTTTCATAAGCTTCTCTTTGCAATCAAAGAATGTCTATTTACAGTCTTCTACTGCCTGACAAATTGTATCTTTTTGTGATAACTATTGGTATTACCTTTTTGATTAATAAACGTTTAAACTGAAAATCTCAAGTTCCCATGGTGCAACAAAACATAGGTCTTGTGCAATATTTTGCCATGTCCCACACAGTCCTATGGGGGCTACTTCCCTTGATTGAGTCAATGCATAATACATGTTGTTAGCAAGCAGGATGCTTTGAAGATGAATCAAGGATACCAACCGAGACAATGATCCTCATTATCATTACTTAATGAGGAGTTTTAAATAACATTTTAATCTCTTTTTTATTTAAAAACTAACCCAACAGTTCATTGGCGCATGTCAGAATAAAAGGTATACATTCTCTTCTTCCACAATATATTGAACCGAATGGGAAGTAGGTTGTAGAAAAAATACATCAAACTAACAGAGCCTAATGTAAGTGTTGATAAGTTTAGCATTACTTATGTTCGGAGTGTTACTTAGATAGGGATTCTCTGTGGCCACTATCAAAACAATAATGTGGTGAACAGATGTTAATCCCTAGGTCAGTGCTCTCGCACTTAGAGAATGCATGTGAGTTATATCAACATCCTAATGATTTGACTGTGAAATCAATTTCTTCTAGGTTTCATGAACTGGATGTACTGTACAGAAATAATGATATCCATGTAAATACTGTATCAAAAAATACTTGCTGCACCTTCCAACGAGTTTTACAGGGCTGGATAGGTGAAGGTATTAAAAGCAGGAGATGTTTAAAACAATTAGGAAGACCGTTATCCATTCATGGAGCATAATACAACCATGCACTTGAAACAACATAGCCAATCAGCAACTAGTTTCTATTCCTGCCTTCTACTCTCAATGTCTGAAGGGAAGTGCCTTACCTTACTGTGGTGTTGTTCAATATCACTTGGTTGATCATGGCTGATGGGTGACGAAGAAAGGGCAAAGAAAAGAAGGAAAAGAAGGAACTCACAACTTAGGTCTTTTATTTGAATGGGTAGCTCAGTTGAGTGAGCCCCTACTGCAGAGATCTGTGTAAGACCTTGAGGTCACAGCTCCAATGTTGGGGTTGATGAGGGTCACTCATCCATTCATCCTTATCAGGTCAATATAATGAGTTCAGTTGAATTAGGAAATAATCTTTTGAGGCCCCAGCTGCCTTTCTGTCCTTTCTGTTCCTTTCTCCTCCCCAATATTCCATGCAAGTGGTCGAACGACATGGGTGTGGGCATTTCAGGGGTTCCCCTGTGGCCCAAGCATTGCCTTTCTGCCAGCCTTTTCATGGTGGGGACCCTTCCATGAAAAGGCTGGTGGAAAGGGGACTTGTGATCAACCAGGTGGTGCTGAACTCAGCATCGCTGTGACTGACCGTGACTCCGACCGCTGCCACCCCACCGGGATCCAGGATCCTGGTGGTGGCCCCCTGGCAGTCCGGCAGGTTGGACCACCAGGAGTGCAATGGTCTGACCACCTCTGCGGCTTTGGCAGTCCTTGGACCACCGAAATCATAATGAGGCCCTTAGTCCCTTTTTGTGGAAGTTGATCTCCAGTGGGATAAAGCTGCAGGCTGCAGCCTACAAGGGTTCCACTGGACTGAATACCTCTTCTGCAAGGAGCTGCTGAACAGGGTTTGCTGTCACAAGGAAGAATGTAACAGGAGCTACCGGGAACTCAGCCTGACCAGTGATGCAACTTTGGTGGATCGGTGAGCAGGTAGGTCTTGCTCTTCTCCCTGGTTCTCAGAGCATTTTTTGGCTGAAATTGTCTAAGTCTCAAATTATGGATTTGGGCTTTCTGGGCACCTTTAACACCACTTCTAAGGGTCCAGGACTGGAGGGGCATCACTTGGACTAATGCAGACTCGTTTCAGATGTGGATTCAGGGTGGTTGGACTCTTTTTTCTCCCTTTGGCTCTGATCAGGAGACCAGCCGATTTGCCCTCGGAGTCACCTGGAAGTCCTGGGTTAAAGTAGAGAAGTGGGTCTCAAGCAGCAAGGCAGTCCTCTGAGACCACAGGGTAGGCTTCAGGTGGCGGGGTAGTTCTCTTGGTGCAGCAACACAGTCCAATTAAGTACAAAGCAGGCCATTGGCTGAAGGACAGTCAACTAAGAGTGCATGCGCATGTCCAGAACTGAACTGAAGAGTGGGCCTAACGGTCCTCGTTTTAGACCTGGTGCCAGCTTTGAAATGGAAGAAACATCTGGAGTTTTTTCCCAACAGAAGTGTCTGGAATATCCTGCCTCCCTGCCCTGTACTCAATCTGTCTGGGGGTACAATAGGGTAGTGTGAAGTTCTTTGTGTGTGTGCTGAGTCAGTGTCTTTGAAGTGCAAGTGGGGCTGTGCAAAGCTCCACCCCTCATTCTGCCAGGATGGCCCATCTTGCCAACACCCGCTCCCTCTTTTGTATGGCTGTATGGGAGAAATGCACATCGGCCAACTGCCAACTACACCTAGTCATGTGACCCAGGAACAGACTGCCAACTTTCGAAAAGTTACATTTTCAGAATTGTGACTTTACCACTAAAGAGGATTTAAAATTACAATTCCTTAGAACCAAACATTAACAAAATTCCTGCTCCCAAACAAAACGTATTACTAGTTATTAAATATAATAAGGTAACCCAATGTAATCCTATTGAATGGGTAGGCATCACAGTAGTAAAAAACTAATTTGGGAGTTTTTCTGTACCATGACATGTAAAACCTAAAAGCACATGTTATGTTGTTTTAAATACAATGCACCCTGCCCTGTGGGCTGTTTACTGTCTATCTAAGTGGTGACATGAAATAAAAAGAAAGTTTTAGACCCTTCAAGGGGTTTATCTTACCAAGTCAGATTGGCACTTTATAACTGTATACCTGCAGCAACGGCAGGCCGGAGACGTTTTAAATGCTGCAGGGTTCACTGGCTATTTACTTCACCAGCCCTGGGTATATGGTATACCACTTTACTAGGGTCGTACAAGTAAATTAAATATGCCAGTCAGCGGTAAGCCAGTGTGTAGGGAGTGAGCACAAGCATCTTAGCACTGATTAGGAGTCGTAAAGTGCACATAGTCCTAAGAAAACCAAAAAACGAATTCAGCAAAACATGAGGGGAAAAGGCAAAACGTTTGGGGGAAGACTACCTATGGCTGACAGGTCTAATAACACCAGTATATATGTTGCTGTTTGTACAAATAATTAATTTAGCACAACATAATCAACAATTAACTTTGGACTGTCTTGATAATTAACTAAATTGAATTCCGTTCCGTTCCATTGAAAGGCCTCAAAACTGTATTATTCCTCTTGCTCCCAGAAGGGATGAGATCCATCAGTCCATCCTTGCAGCAATCTAAGAAACTAGCCGCTCACTATTGGCGGCTCTGCCTTACTGAACAGTTCACTGAATTTCTGCTCCCATCTCCCAACTCGAAATACCGTCGCACCGAAACACCAATTTACCTGTGGAGCATGGAGGATAACTTCAGAGCAAGCAAGATCAGAATTCCGCAATCCAGTGATAATCCCTTAAAAAACACACAGAATGCAGGAGCAAGCAGGCCATCGTATGAAGCCAGGAAGCCTTGTTTGACACAGTATTTTTTTGTTGGTGTTTGATTTAGTTTGGTTGATAGTTTGCTCAATATTAAATTTCAAAGTGGCTTCTGTGAGCTAGTATGAAAGTAAAATGAGTTTGACGTAAAACGATCTTTGCTTTGCCTTGTTTTGTGTGTATGAGTGGGTGTACCAAAGAAATCGGTTGTCCATTGCTCTGCCAGAACAGGGTATTGTTATGTAGGCATCAAAGTCTAGTTCGGTTCTTATGACGACAGGTTTCTCACTGAAACCTTTGGGTTCATCTACTAATTTGCCGTGACAGGCAGCTGTTCCATACTTTTACCAGCTGCAGCTGTGCGAGGACATCATGTTTCCTGTTTTCCCTAATACCTGCTCTCAAGTGTTAAGTATAACGTGCGTTCCTATGCAGACCTCTTTCATAATCGCTATTTGGCTATATTTGTTTTTAAAAGCTAGTAATTGTTGATACAATCAGGATTTTTGTTTTCCCCTGTAGCTGGTCTAGCAGGTTTTGCTGGAGCTGTAGAGTTAAATAACTTGCGGTGTCACACTTTGCTATTTAAAGGCCTGCTAATTCTTCGTGACTCTGATATAACCAGACGTGCACTCATCTGGTATCATTTTACTGTGTGTACACACAGGCATAGATATGTTTACATCTGACCGTATACATCGTTCTTCCTTCTAGCACGGAGTCCAGGTATGCCTTCCTCTGAACTTAGAGCCCTTTATCCTCATCTTAGGTGTCTGGTACACCGGAGCGTAGCGTAGCACAGCACATTGAAACGCCCCTGGGACGATTCTTACTGTATTCACCTTATTCCTATGTTAGACCTGAAAGCCTTAGGGTGGTCTTCGCCCCAACTTGTGGCCTGCCTCCAAACATTTTCTGACCTCGTTTTTGCTGGCTTTAGGACTCTGCACTTTGCCACTGGTAACCAGTGCTAAATTGCTTGAACTCTCTCCCCTAAATCATGGTAAGATCGGCTTAACCCCAATTGACCTATATAATTTACCTATAAGTTCATAGTAACATGCCCTACATGCTACTATTGGGCCTCCAGCACTGATTGTGCCACCCACCTCAGTAGCCCCTTAACCATGTTTCAGGCCTGCTATTGCAGAACCTCTGTGTGCAGTTAAATCTACCATGTCCCTTTTTAGGGCTGAGCCTGCGAGACAGTGCAGTGTACAATAGAGGGCTTGGAGCCCGCATGTCGCTTATCATTTGCTGGCTTGTGTTAGTGTGTTTACCATCACCCTTCGCAGGGTTTCAAAAATGCTTCCTTTCCCTTAGGTCTATGGATCTTTTCACTCAATGAAGAATGTGGTAACCATCCACAATCAATTCAAACCCAAACAACAATTTTAAACACAATGACCCATGTGACGCAGAAGAACACTCCAATCAAAAAAAGTTTCAAAGCTTCATTTTAAAACCACAAAGCCAAATTCACATAGATTGTGCACAAAATCAAACTGTAAAGATAAATGAACACCGTAGGATGACCAAATCTATGAAAGACGTTTAATCTACTAAACATCAACACCATTAGGCATTCAAGAAGAAAAATGCAGATTACGTTTGAGACAGAAGTTTCAGTTCAGACAGTGAATTTATTAGTCAAGACAAATCGCACAGGTTCAGAATTTAGGGATTGGGACATAGGCTCTCACTACTACTAACCAAATAAGGACAGGCATGTGTGGAATCAGGATACACATGCAGACAAAGTGAAAAAAGAAAGACAAAAAATAATTTGGAAAATCATCTATCTCTGACTAAATTAGACTAACTAAAAAAAGTAAATGACAGCATGCTAATTCTACTCAGGGGAAATAACATTTGCATTAAAAAATACCTTTCCTAAGTTCAGCATTCCATTCATTTTTTTCAGCAAAGCATGTAGATCATCAGTAAAATCTTTTAGAAGCACCATCGGGGGAAAAGTGCAGAACACAGGCTGCACATGGAAAATCAGGAAACTTCCAAGGGGACAAGTGAATAGAACAAGATTCAAGAGGGGACTGCTACTGAAAGACCTTCCCTGATTAGGAAAATGCAATTTAGTTTGATTGGTCCATTCGATGACTCCACATCACGCAAAAATGGCAATATCCAATCAGAATTAGGAATAAATCAAATTTGCAACATTAGGACATTCTCCCAGGTTTGGTGTGAAGTCACCTCTCCTTTCTGTGTGACTCCAGTAGTTCACCACAGAACACAAATTTCTCCTTTCCCACGAGAACAAGTCTTAAAAACCATTGTATTCTTCTTTCATTCATCATGTTCCAATGTTGAAACTTCCAAGGTCACTGTAGAATAGAACTTACACATAATACAATGGAACTCCTTACTAAACAACCCAGTGGAAAAACTAATATCAGAGAAAAATAAATTAGTCAACATTTTACTGCTGCTGCAAATATGAAGACTTCAGGCCCATTTATGCTAACACAAGAAATACAATTAATTAATATAATCATTAATAAAACACACATATTATGCAAACGTATTAATTCAGCATTAATAATACCTCATCACAATATGTAAAAGCAGTTCATGACTGATTGCAGACTTTGTTAAAACATCACATTAAATAAGACCGAGACATGCATTTACTTTTGTTCGTATGTGTAACTTTAATTAATCATAAATCATTATAAATCATAATCATTTCTACTAATAATTCATTCTAATGATTAAAATATATTTCAACATTGTTTAAATCATGTTAGCACTTTGTCAGTTCTGCTAGGCACAACGTCTACCATGATAGGCACAATGTCTGTCATAAATATAAATGTGTTCACTTTTACAATACATGTCAGTGCAGAGTTTTCTATGTTAGGCTTTTAAGCCATACCAACTGCTGATGTCTGGTGCACTAAGACATTACTGAAATTTGTGCTTCAATACTTGTGTGGCACTCTACTTTATAGCCTCGTAATTTGTCACTATAGGCCTGGCATTACTGTTCCTCTGTGTGGAGCAGGGACCAAGCACTGATTGGTGCAACTTAATCAGCTCCTGTCCACTGCTTGTGACGTGATTGAGGTACTATTTTGTTCTCTTTGACTTCTAGTGCCCTCCAAACAGAAGGTGTGTGACAGTCAAAAATGGGCCCAGTAGGACAAACAAAATTACAAAGGTTTATTTTTTATAGCTAACTTTCTTTTATTTTGCCAAGTCGTCTTTTCTCACTTTGCACTCATGTTTTCTTTTGTTTTTGCTTGTGGGTGTTGTTCTCAAAAGATAGCAATTTTCTTGTTCTAAATATTGCAAAGTGACATTGTTTCTTTATTATGTGTAATTTCTGAAATGATGCCTTAACATATAACCGTACAGTACACCCCAATCCATCCCACTCCAATCTGCCCCATTACAATCCACCCACCCCACACAATCCACCCCATCCCAATCTAATCCTCTCCAACCCATCCCGCTCCAATCCTCCCAACCCACCACATTCTAATCTGCCCCATTCCAGTTCATCCCACTCCAATCCAAAACAATCTACACCACTCCAAATCAATCTGCCCCACTCCAATCCAGAACAATCTGCCCCACTCCAATCTTTCACACTCCAATCCAAAACTATATGGCCTACTCCAATCCAAAACAATGTGCCCCACTTCCATGTACCCCTCCCCAATCTGCCTTACTCCAATCCAAAACAATATGCCCCACTGCAATCTGCCTCACTCATATCTGCCCCATTTTAATCCAAAACAATCTGCACCACTCCAATCTGTCCCACTCCAATCCAAAACAATACACCCTACCCCAATCCACCTTACTGCAATTCAGTCCACCCTACTCCATCCCATCCCTATTCACCCCAATCCAGTCCAGTCCACCCCATTCTCCTCCAATCCACCCCATGCCAACCCAATCCATCTCACCCCACCCCACTTTAATTCAACCTAATATAATCTGCACCACTCCAATCTACCCCACTCCAATTCAATTGAATGTAATTGAATTGGGTTCTTATATAGTGCAACTGTCTCTCCCCCAAGGAGCATGCTAGCATTATTTTTGAGAAACCACTTCATAGTGATGCTGGACTAAATTATCAGGTTAGAGGATCAAAGAATAGCAAAGTGAATCAGGAGCAGTAAAAAGACAGGTCTTCAGTTTTTTTAGAAAATTGCTTCCTGATCAGTAAATCTTAGGGTTATAGGAAGTTTGTTCCAGTCCCTGGGGCCAAGTACTGAAAATGATTTGCCATCTCATGTCTTAACCCTGATGGAGGCCGGCTTGAGAAGATTTGCCTCAGAAGATTTCAGGGGCCTAGTAGTCGTGTAGTAGGTACATCTGGCCGATAAAAATCCCAGCCGGGTGAACCACTATGCTCTAAAAGTTAGTGGAGGCATCATGTGTAGGGTCATCAATGGATTTGAGGGGGCTGCACATCTGGGGAGTCTTAATACAAATCTGGCATCTGTGTGCTGGATCATTTGAAGTTTGTAAAAGACCTGATTGGACGAGCCGGCATACTGGCTATTACAATAATCCAATCTGGATGTGATCAAAGTGCATGAAACAGTTTTCCTGGCTGTCAGTGGGTGGTAGTCGAAAAACTTTTTAAATGATTTTATTAAACTAAAACACATCCCTGCTGCCCTGAGTGCTTGTGAGCAGAAGGACAAGGTGTCGTGAAATTTTACACCTAAATTCCTGTCAGTCTCAACCGTGGTGGGAGGTAGACTATGTAGGAAAGTAGCCTGTTTCTAGCTTGGTTACCTCCACCTTTGGCCTGTTTATCAGTGTGTTTGACTGTGTCTACTGGGATCCTGCTGATCAGGATCCCAGTAGTTATGCTCTCTCCCTTACATTATGGTTATTGCATACTGGTAATCCAGTATTTGACCCACAATTGGCATACTGGTGCCCTCTTAAAAGTCCCTAGTATATGGTACCTAGGTACCAAGGCCATTGGGGTTCCAGGAGATCCCTATGGGCTGCAGCCTTTCTTTTGACACCCATAGGGAGTCCATGTAAAGGCTTCTACAGTACTGCCATTGCAGCCTGTGTGAAAAGGTGTATGCACCCTTTCACTGCCATTTACACTGCACCAGGTCACTTATAAGGCACCCCCACAGCAGGCCCTTCAGCCCTGAGGGCAGGGTGCAGAGTATCTGTGTGTGAGGGCACCCCTGCACTAGCAGAGGTGCCCCCATGGCCTCCAGGATCATTTTCCCAGACTGTGTGAGTGTGGGGATGCCATTTTACGTGTGTACTGGACATAGGTCACTACCTATGTCCATCTACATAATGATAACTCCAAACATAGGCATGTTTGGTATCAAACATGTTGGAATCATACCCCAGTGCTTTTGCAAGCATTGGTTGTATGATTCCATGCATTCTGGGAGTTCCTTAGAGGACCCCCAGTATTGCCATTCCATCCTTCTGAGGTTTATCAGGCAGCCCCAGCTGCTGCCACCTCTCAGGCAGGTTTCTGCCCTCCTGTTCCTTGAGTAGCTCAAGCCCAGGAAGGCAAAAGAAAGGATTTCCTTTGAGAGAGGGATGTTACAGGATCTCCCTTTGGAAATAAGTGTTACAGGCTTGGGAGGGGTAGCCTCCCCCAGCCACTGGAAATGCATCTTTGAAGGGCACAGATGGTGCTCTCCTTGCATAATCCAGTCTACACCAATTCAGGGATCCCCAGTCCCCGCTCTGGTGCGAAACTGGAGAAAGGAAAGGGGAGTGACCACTCCCCTGTCCATCACAACCCCAGTGGTGGTGCTCAGAGCTCCTCCAGAGGGTCCTTCAGTTTTGTCATCTTGAATTCCAAGTTGGCAGGGAGCTCTGGGAGCATCTGAGTGGCCAGAGCCAGCAGGTGACGTCAGAGCCCTCCCCTGATAGGTGCTTACCTGTTTCGCTGACAATTCCCCCTTTCAGGGCTATTTAGGGTCTCTCTCTTGGGTGGTTCTTCAGATTCGGATTGCAAGACTCCAGCAGGAATCCTCTGCATCCTTTACTTCACCTTCTTATCGGCGAAACTGCATCTGGACCCTCAAGGAACTCTACAAACTGCAACAAAGAAGCAAAGACGACTTCTGCAACATTGTATCTTCAGCTCCTGCCAGCAACTGTTTCCCAGTCGTGCATCCTCAGAGGATAGCCTGTCTTCAGCCTGCACCAGAAGAACGAAGGAATCTCACTTGGAGTGAAGGAGTCCCTCCCCTGCTTCAGCAGGCACCTCTCTGCAACAATGACCAGAGGCGTGGGTCCCCTTTCCTGATGAGTTGTGTGGATCCAGCATCACAGATGGTGGACTGAAGTGGTCCTGACAGTCCTGACGTCCTACTGTCCAACTCTGGTGGAGGTAAGAGCTTGCCTCCCACACACAACCGTACCCCGGTGCACTGCTTGTTTTGCAGTTGCCAAGGCTTGTTGGCATCCTTCGACAAGTTCTTTGTGCACCGTGCAGCTTTGGCCCCCATCACTCTTTCCTGCGATGCACAGTTTCCTGCGTGGTTACCTGGTGGCATGGGACACTTTGTTGTAGTGCTGCATGGGCCTCCTTTTGCACATTCTTTGCCCCTGTGCTGTGGGACTCCCTTGCGCACTGCCTGGTCTTTTGAGGGCTCTGTGAGTTGCTGAGAGCTCCCTCTGGCTCCCCCTCCTGGGTAGAGTCCACCAGGTCCCTCCTAATCTAAGGCACCGCCATTTTCCGTTAACCGTGAGCTTTGTGTGTGCCAAGGCTTATTGGTGGAATACAGCGACGCAAACCAGTTTGCAATCATCCTTTCAGCGTGGGACATCATCTGCACCAACTGGAAACCCACATCCATCTTCTTGGGGGCAGGACTGACTGTTGATCTTCACTGGTGGTTCTTCTTTCGCTCCTTTATCCAGGTTAGCAGGGTCTCCTGTTCTTCCTGGATTCTTCAGTGCTTCGTGGACTTGGTCTCCTTCTTCCACAGGTCTCAGGTCCAGGAATCCATCATTGTAGTCTTGCAGTCTCTTCTGGTTCTTGCATAATCTTCTTTCTTGTGTTCTTGTGTGTTCCAGGAAAGTTACTGTGATTTACGCCTGCTTTCCTGGGCTCTGGGGTGGGTTCTATTACTTACCTTTGGTGTTTTCTATTATTCCCATCACCCCTCTACACACTACACTTGACTAGGTTGGAAACCGCCATTCCCATTCCATTTTTTTAGTATATGGTTTGTGTTCCCCCAGGCCCATTTCTAACTATTGTGATTTTCATATTTGCACTGTTTTTTAACTGTTTTTGCAGCTATTTCTGCATACTCATGTATATAATTTGTGTATTACCTCCTAAGGGAGTATAGGGCCAGATGTAGGTAGGGAAAAATTAGCGACTCGCAAATTGCGACTCTTTGCGACTCGCAATTTCCGACTCGCTAACTGCAATGCAGGTAGAAAACGCGAGGACAATTTGCGACTCGCAAATGGAGTCGCACCGCAGATAGCGAGTCCGCTGTTTGCGTGGTCGCTTTTTGCAACCGCGCAAAAAACGGACACGCAATTTGCGAGTGGGTGTCACAAATTGCGACTGTGCCGAAAATTGCATACAGGTGCTGCAGAACACTCTGGAAAACACTTCCTGGCACATGATGATGACATCACAGCCAGGAAGTTTACAAATACACCTGGGAGGAGGGAGGACCACACCCATTTCAACTGCAGAACTGCAAACACACAGAGCTCCAGCAACCATGGCAGAGACCCCAAGAAAGAGGAAACTGAAGTTTGCAGAAAAAGAGTTGGAGGTGTTGACTGAGGAGTGTTGTCAGCACTATGACCAGTTGTTTGGCAGGGCAGCCCTCACCGTGCCAGAGACAGAGAAAATGAGACTATGGATGGAAATCCAGGAACAAGTCAACTCCCTGGGTGTCAGCCACCGGAGTATTGAGGAACTCAAGAAAAGGTGGTACGACCTGCGCTCCCGGACCAAGGAGAGGGTGGCAGAGCAGCTCTGGGAGATGAGAGGCACAGGAGGGGGACCATCAACAGTACCACCACCCACACCCCTGGAGGAAAGGGTAGAGGAGACCCTTGAGCCTGAGGCTGTATGCGGGATGGGAGAGCTGGACACATCTGAGCCAGGATCATCAACCGGTGAGTACCATGTGACATGCATGTACCCTCATTAATGCCATACCCCCACCCACCTTTTACACAGGAGCATGCACAACCAAAATAGTTCCATTTCAGAGTAGCAAACACCAGAATGGTGCATTATGGGCAATGTAGTCAAGTAGGCAGTTGATAGGCAACAGTTTATTAGTAAGTTGATAACAGATAGTAGATACTGACAGTGTGTTCCCTATGTCCCACAGGTCTCCTACAAGACACCCCCACCAGCCCAAGCAGCCAGGGGCCACTGGTCAGCCAGCAGACACACGAGGGAACAGGACCAGCCACCACTGCGACCTGCACCACCGACACCATGTCCCCTCACAAAACACCTGTTGCAATAGTGGTGTGTGAGCCTGCACCAGGTACCAGCCAAAGTGCCACGGGAGACGTCACAGGGCCTCCACTGCGTCGCAGGCGACGTGGAACTCCATCCTCACAGTGGCAGGCAGAGTCAGGGGATGCCTCAATTTCACATACTGAGGCCGCACTCCTACGGGGTCAGCGCCTGCAGACACAAGAAATCAGGAGGATTACCGGGGCATTGCGGCGCATGGAGCGCAATCATGGAAACAGCATGCAGCTTGTACATTCTGAGTTGCAACTGATAAGTTCACACATGGGCGACCTTGCACTCTCCATGCGTCAACTATTAGCAGGACTGCTAACGCAGACAGAGAGTGCACGGCGTCGGGACCGCCAGCTGCTGAACTGCCTAGACAGGATGTCATCCTCAATTGTAAGGCTGGCCGTGAACACAACAGGTCTTTCTAGGCGCACGGTCAGCCTCCAAGTGGACATGGGCCACTTTGCCAGTGACGTGGCACGTGGACTGGGCCGTCTCAGCCACGCTGTAGACTTAATGGAGGCATGGCAGGTGGCCAGGGGCACAGGCGACACACCACAGGATAGTGAGGAGGGCTCCACTGTCAGCAGTGTCTCTGCCGGTGACACCAGGGTGCTTAGCAGTGGAAGCACAAGGCAGGGCACTGCTGACCCCCCTAGTACCAGCCATGCTGGCCGAGCCCGCCGTAGGGTTTGAGCTCCACACAGTCCTGGGGTTGGGGCACATGACGTCAATGTGTCCCATGCCAGGTGGACTATTAAAGCCCCTGAATTGTTCCAATTGTATATAGTTTTTTTGTTTGCACTTATTAAATCACTTGTTCTTTCCACTTAACACATGGACTCTTTGTGTGTGACATTGGTGAGTATGGTAAAAGTTAGCACGTACCTTCCAAAGTATTGGTTTGCAATGTGTTCCCGTCTCAGTCTGCCTTGATATGCGATGCTCCTATCCCCATGATGGCGATGTGGTAGCTCTTGCTCTTCATCCTCAGAATCAGGGTCTTCAGGGGTGAGAGGTAGCCCACGTCTGGTGGCAATGTTGTGCAGTATAGCGCATGCGACAACGATTTTGAAAGCTGTTATTGGGGTATACTGGAGGGCACCTCCACTTCTGTGGAGGCATCTGAACCTTGCTTTCAGCAGTCCAAAGGTACGTTCGATTATATTCCTGGTCCTCTTATGTGCACTGTTGTATCGCCTCTCTGACTCATTGCTGGGTGTTAAGTACGGGGTAAGTATCCATGGTCGTAGTGCATCTGCACTGTCACCTGTTTGGCACAAAAAGTACAATGTTAGCTGGGCATGGATGGTTTCCACATTGACCTGCGTGTATGTCTGCAAGGTGTTTTCAGCTCTACCTAGGAGGTATCCGTCTCCAAACTCCCCACGTTCTAGGCGTTGGTGTATCCCACTGTGCCTAAAAATGTAGGAGTCATGAGTACTGCCTGGAACTTTAGCAACCATGTCAGTGATGACTTAATGGGCTTCACATACCACCTGAATATTGAGTGAGTCGGTACACTTCCGATTGCGGAACAGATATTCCAGGTTTGCAGGAGGGCATAGTTGTATATGTGTCCTGTCTACACACCCTATGACATGGGGGAAGTTGGCAATCCTGTAGAATTCCAACTTGGTGCTGTTGATTTCTGCCTCATTCCTGGGTAGGTATATGTATCTGGACATGTGTGTGAGTAAGGCGTCTAGGAATGCCCTAAAGAACCGTGAGAGTGCACTTTGGGATACCCCACCTGCCACAGCAATGACCCCCTGATAGCTACCCGAGGCCAAGAGGTGCAGTGAACATAGCACTTGCACATGTGTAGGGATGGTGCAGCCGCGCACAGTCTGGCGTTGCAGCTGTGGTTTGAGTAATTCTATTAAATCTAGTATAGCTGTGCTGCTGAGTCTATATTTATCATAAATCTCCTCCTCAGTTTGTTGGAAAAGTGTCTGCCTTGTTCTATATATCTTCTCCTGTCTCTGGCTCCTCCTCCTCCTCTGATGGGCGGCGTGGGCTCTCCTCCTCACTGCTATCACATATATCTCCGCCATCTTGAGTAACCCAGATGCCTTCTGGGTCTCCTTTTATACTTTGGTAATGGTTACCACCTGCTCTGAGTTAGTGGTAAATTGGAAGTGCAAAATGGGCTTTTTGCGACTAGTCGCAATTTGCGAGTTGCTATTGCATATGGTTTGCGACTCGCAAATTGAGACTTTCTATTTGCGGGACGCAAAATGGGGTCGCAAATTTTGCGAGTCGGTAATGGCTCGCGTTGCATTTTGTGAGTCGGAAATGGGATTTTTGCATCCCATTTCCGATTTTGCGGGGTCGCAAATTGCGAATCGGGCCATTTGCGACTCGCAAAAGTTTGCTACATGTCACCCATAGTCTCTATGGTATTTTTGGCATTTGTGTCACCAAAATAAAGTACATTTATTTTTGTATCACTGAGTATTTTTTTCATATTTGTGAGTACTGTGTGACAACAGTGGTATTGCATGAGCTTTGCATGTCTCCTAGTAGGCCTTGGCTGCTCATCCACACTACCCCTGGAGAGCCTGGCTGCTCATCCACACTGCCCCTACCCCTAGAGAGCCTGGCTTCCAGACACTGTGTACATTTCATTAATAAGGGATAACTGGACCTGTTATAAGGTGTAAGGTACCCACTACAAACCAGGCAAGCCTCCTACAGACTAGCAACATCTGGACAACACAGCCTTTGGGCAAAAGAGTTGGATGTTCTTCCCAGCATAATCTCAGTTTGATCAGTGTTGCACGTTAAATGATTGGATTGCATCCACCCGATAACTGCAAAAAGGCAGTATTTAAAGTTAACATCAGAACTGGTGGAAACCTTATCCAATGATAAGATCAACTAAGTATCATCTGTGTGGGACAGGGTTTTGATACCAAAAGAAGTGATAAGCGAGATCAATGGGGTTTATATATATTAAAAAGAACTGGGCTCAGAGATGAGCCATGAGGGACCCCTGATGTCAGTAACATTTCTGTGGATGGGAAGTGACCTAATCAAACCATTTGTCTACGGTCTCTGAGGAATTATTTTATTCAGGACAGCAAGTCCTAAGATCCCACAGTCCTGGATATAATGCACCGAAATATTGTGAGAGATGGTGATGAATGCAGCAGACAAATCAAGTAAAATCAACAGTGCATTTTTTCCTGCATCCAAAATTACTTTTGGGTATCCACCACTTCCAACAGGGAGGATTCAGTTGAATGTGTAGGATGGAACACTGATTGGCACTAGTGAAGTTAACTAGTGTTTTGTAAAAATACTGTTAGTTGTATATTGACCAGTTTTTCAAGCATTTTACTCGTGGCAGGTAATAGGGAGATGGGGTGCATATTTGGTAATACTGTTGGATCGGCTAGAGGCTTTTTCTGCAAAGGTTTAACCACTGCGAGTTTCCACTCCGTTTGGACCTTTCCAGTGGCTAGTGAAGCAATAAGAATTGTATTGGTCACTGGATAGACTGTGTCCAGATCTTTATGCAAAACTGATGAAAGCAGGGGTCATTTGGTGATCCTGATTTACAAGACATGATTGCCTGCCGAGACTGGGCTAAAGTGACTGACTGGAAAATGACCAGAGATTCTATTTTTGACTTTGATTGAGCACCAGCCCCTGGGACATCTGTCAAAGATATAGGGTTTATAAAGTCTTGTTGGATCCTGCGTATTATATATGTAGAACACTCTGAAATGTTATTGCATAGAGGTTGCGAAGGAGGGATCTCACTAGTTAAAGCTTTGGGTTGAAGAAAAGATTTAGATATCTTAAAAATAGCTTAGTGAACGTTTCGTGCAAAGCCATCAAAGTGACAGTGGCTTCCGACTTACAAAATTCTGTGTGCGTGCCCATGTCAACCAGGTTGGGAAGTAGAAAATTCCAAGGCAGCACTCAAAAGGCTCCTTAATGTAAAAGTGGTGCACAGCAGATGTCCTAGCCCAAAATGTTGGCTAAAGTACTTAAGCCCCTCCAGAAAACAACTCCAAACCATCACACCACAAATTAATTCAGCTCACATCTTGCACTCTTTTTAGAGCCAGGCCAAGATTTAGGCCCTTCAGTCAGCTGTCGACTTCCCAAATGTCTCACAGAGCTGCACGTCTGTCTATAGGTCCCTCAAATGTGACCTCACACTCCTGTGACAACTGCTCCTATGTGCTTGTTTGAACAGCCCTGCTCAATTAGTGAGTAATAAGTGACCGTGCAAAGATGAGCAAACATGGCGCATTCACTAAACCCCTTCCCTCTCTTTTCCTTTGCATTCAACCACCTACTAGTCATGGCCAGTCAGTCAGTCGAAAAAAATCCCTATAGTACACCTTGCATAATACTTGGAGGAAGCTAAGATGCATCACGTACTGGGCAAACAAGCGCAGGCAAAACATTTATGAAAAGCCATTTCAAGAGTCAGAATTAAATTATTTAGATTCATCCATCTCGTACAGAATTGATTCAGCATTGTGTGTTCAAAATGTCCGAATTAATAAACTGAAGTAAAAATGTGAGAAAAGGCATGCCCCTACCCAATTTATTTAATCCACTTTAAAAACAAAAACAAGGCACAGAATTTACTGGGCAGTGGCTTCTAAGCGTTTCCAGAGCGAGCGCTAATGATAAGTTCGGGAAAGCCTGTACGCTCTTCCATCTCCCTGGTGAATTGCAGGCTGCTGCATTCACCAATCACTATCTCTGCCATGGTGAAGACTTCCAGGTTGCCAATGAAATAAAAAACAAACAAAAAAAGTGAAGGTTGCATTTAAACAGCAATAAATGTGCAAATGCTTTACGGTCCCCAGAGCGCTCTAAGTTATATAGAACATATGTAACTTATTTTTTTAACAACGTTATTTTCATATTGTAGATTCAGAGATTCTCAATTAACAGGTTTTACACTTGTAACCTATAATCGGCGCAACACATCATCGGGCATTATATGAATTCTAAACATACTCAAATGGAGTTTTGGAGTTTTCCACTGGATGTAAGACAGAGGTAGACAAGCTTTTACAATGCAATGGGTGTCGCGTTTGCTCAAGTTAGAGCTATTATCGTCGTAAACTAGAGGACGCATGGCAATACATATGTGCAGCGGCGGCTGCTGCAAATCTCAAGGGGAGGGCGGGCAGGGATGTGAATGGGGACGTAAGAAATTTACCAAAAAAGTTTTTTTTAAAAGAGTGCGATCCCGCTGTGTAAAACCTAGCGAGATCGTGCTGTGTAGGAAATACAAAGAAAAAGTAGTCCAGAAACCATGCTGAAAACATGGAGCCTCGTATGTTATCAGTAGTTTACTAGTGCGCTCAAGGAGGGCTAAACACCGGAAAAGGCATGACGTGTGCCAGCCTTTCACTAATGAAGTAAAGCTAATTTTAAAAGGAAAGCCCACAAACCAATGAAAGTGATGGGTGTGACATGGATGTGGTTAAAAACCCACAAAGAGATTACAACAGAGGTCAGAGTGCTTGTGCACTCAACCCTAAAAACTACACACAGAGTCCTGATTTTATTCCTCACCTACTATATGGTCTTCTAATATTTAATTATCCAAACATTCTTTCTTTTTGCCTTGTTGATTTCCTGTCCTTGAATTGAACAGAGTAACCCAAAGGCCAAACTCTAAATCAGGCGGTAAGTTTTGTTCTTCCAAGATTTGTATCATTCTTTTCATTCATCTCATTCACATGATAAACTCTTGGAAAGAATAAGGCCAGGTTAGCACCTTGCCACCCAATTATGCAGCAGTTTAAAATAAGTAGTTTTACCACAGTCATATTAAATTCTTCTCAGAATTTGTTCTTCACTAATCAAAAGCTTATCCTCAACTACATAGCTCACATTACACTCATTTTTACCAGCAAATTCTCCAAATCAATCACTCCAAGAGTCCTCTTACACCTTACAAATTACAAATTACTTTACCTTACAAATTACTTCTTTCATTTTTTACTCCACTGTCAGTCTAGGATGCAGTCATAAATGTCTAAATCTCTCTTCAACCTCTTCTTGCAATTCGATCTCTCTTAATCCTTCCCAATTTCTACTATTTCTCAGTTTTTCCTCATTATACTTCTTAATAAATTCATGCTCCATATCACTTAATTTGCACACAAACTTGTTTTCAGTTTTGTCAGTTTTCAAATTAGAAAGTATAATTGTTCTCAAATAATTAGAAATAGCTTTTAAATCTCTCTTATTCAAGAAGAACTTCCAAGGAGATGTAGTCTGAAGGATAAGGTGATAGAAATGATTGAACCAGGAAAACATTGATGAAAACACTTCAAAATATCTCACATGGTCTCCCTGTATGCTCCTCGGCCTTACATTACATAATAAAATTTTTGTGACATGTCATGATTATGAAATTCTGCACAGTACATAGCAACTGGTTATGCCTGATCTATGTTGACAATGACTCACATGTGCCGCAGTATGCATTTATTAACTTAAACACATTGATACCTACATACTGTAAATTGAAACTGTATGTCAAAACATATACTGCAAACTCAGGTTTGCAAATTAAAATACCCTTATTTTTCTGTGGCTTTTTATCAATCGGGGATAGATATTCTGAGGTATCCCTATTGTGCCTGCTCTACACTTAGGAAACTTTTGAATCCATTCCTTAGACTTAGCCAGCTCTTTGATTTAGGCACTTTTGAGCTGCTCCTTACCAGCACATTCCTCATAAGGGGTGCCTTTGGATATGTAATCAGAGGAAATCTTGACACTTTTGCACCTATAATGGGATTAGACCTAACAATGTGCCAATGCTTGTAGATCAAAGCTCATAACGCCTTATCTTGATTATTGTACTGGGTGAGCAATCTGATTTCCCTCTTTCCCTGCTTATTTGCCTTCCTAGTAAAAATAAACTATTTCTTCCTTTCTTGTTTACCACTTCTTGTTTCAATTTTAACAACTCTTTATTGTATCCTCTCTGCTTAAACCTTGCCATCATGTCATTCTGACACGTCACAGCATCACCAGTGATAATAAAATTTCATTTAGCATAAAGCATCTCAGTATATGGTATAGATGCTTTCAAATGCTGGGGGTGAAAACTTGAGGCATGCAGTATTGTATTTCCCTCAGTCTCCTCATATAATTTAGTCTCAAACCTCTTCTCCCTGATGAATAACATTCCTTTAACTTTTGTTTATTTTCAATGATTTTTTAACCGCTTTAGTGCGGGCGTCGGCCACTGGCCGACGCCCACACTACCTCCCTGGTGCGGGTCACGACCAGTGGCCGACACCAGGGAGGGGGTTAATAAATCCTTGGGTGCGTCGCACCCGAGGATTTAATTTTTTTGTTGTCCCTAGGAGACACGGAAGCTCTTCCGTGTCTCCCCGTGGCCCCCACCCGCCCCTTTGTGACGTTACAATGTTGATTTCCCCATCGGAGCAGGAAGCGGCCAAACGGCCACAAACGGCCTTCCCCACGTTCGGGAAGGCCTCGCACAGCTGAGATCCTGGGCCAGGAAACACTTTCAGGAAGGCCTCGTAAGAAAGGAGAGACTCTCCCCTTTCTTACGAGGCCTTCCTGAAAGTGTTTCCTGGCCCCCGATCGCAGCACAGCTGGGATCGGGGGCAAGGAAACAGTTTCAGGAAGGCCTCGTAAGAAAGGGGAGAGTCTCCCCTTTCTTATGAGGCCTTCTGAAAGTCACAGCTGCGATCGGGGGCCAGGAAACACCACTAGACGCCAGGGATTTCACTTGGGGGGGTCGGCCCCCTCGGAAAACGGGCCAGCCCCCCCACAGGGGCATATATATATATTTTTTTAAAGGTAGGTGCCCCCAGGGGCAAAATTTTTTATTTTTATTTTAAAACAAAAAGAAAATAAATGTACAGGGGGTAGCCCGTGGGCAGCGCGACCCCCTGTGGGGGCAATATTTTTTTTTAGTTGTTGTAGGGTTTCCCTGGGGGCCATTTTGGCCCCCAAGGAAACCATACAACAACTAAAAAAATTATATATATATATATATCTATATAGATCTATATAGATATATCTATCTACATGGATATATCTATAGATAGATCTATAGATAGATGTATATATATATATATATATATATATATATATACATCTATCTATAGATATATCTATGTAGATAGATATATATATAGAGATAGACCTATATATATATATATATATATATATCTTCAAAGAAAAACAGCGCTGCACTCCCGGAGGCTGTATTCATGTTAAATCCTTTATTCACGATGTTACAAGCTTTCAAACAGACCCCACGACGCGTTTCGACAAAATGTCTTCTTCTGGTGGTTTCATCTGTTCATTCCACTTTGCTACTTCCATCCTGATTTATATACTGCATTCTGGGATTGTTAGTTCAATTATTCACAACACCTGAAAGCAATTGCGGCCTTTTTACTCCTTTCAGCAAAACTGAAAAAAAAGCAAAATTTAAGTTTCTTATGTTGCTGATGCGGCCCGAAATATAGGGTCCGGAGACTGCATGCTTTATCTTAGTTCATATCATCGGATGTATATTAAACAGGGAATGGATTGTTTATTTAACCTGAAACTGAGAGACATTTGGAATAATGGCTTGGACGGCACGAGCTGTTAACGACGTGCTTTTTGTGAAAGGCGAGCTCTTTTGCTAATTTCAATATGAAAGTGAAAGACATGTGCTCTAAATACTGTGAAATGTGTCTACAGAGGAAAGGATTAGGGATGATAGTTAGGAAGCACAGTTTTTCACGAAAATTTTATTAATGGAAATGCCTGTTATTTTGTCATGCTTAAAGAGACGTTCGTGCTGAAAGGAGTAAAAATGCCGCAATTGCTTTCAGGTGTTGTGAATAATTGAACTAACAATCCCAGAATGCAGTATATAAAAAAAGGACGCAAATTTGGCGTGGATAGCTGATGTGGACAAAAAGTTATGAAGGCCTAAGCGCAAACTACCCCAAATAGCCAAAAAAGGGCTCAGCACGGGGGGAACGGCCCAGCAGCTTAGGGGTTAAGGTCTTTGTTTTACATGAATAGTTAGTTATTTTTACAATTTCTAACTATAACGTCACTTTAACCTTTGTGTTTTTTCAGTGAATTTCTTGTGTTTTTTTAACGTAAAGTAAGATGTCTATTGTAATGCACTGTGTATGGTTGGATACAGGGCCGGGCCGGGCATTGTCGGATATGCTGTCCCTACCAAAGTTTGCTGCCCACACCCCCTCCTTCCTTTCTATTGTCCAGGTCCATTCCCCTGCCCTCTCATTCCAGCCCTTTTTGGCCTTTATTTCACCACTGCCCTTCCTGCGTGCCCTGCATGGTTAGCTTGCTTCCTGTATTCACTTCCTTCCTGCCCTATGTTGCCCGAGTCCATCCACCTGCCCCCTCCTTCCTGCCCTGCTTTGCCCAATGTGCTGTCACTGCCTCCAAGTAGCTTGCTGGCCTTGCCCACTCAGATATTGACAGAGCACTCTTAAATTATTGCACTTAAGGGAGAGGATGTGGTGTTACGGCCAGAGATTCTGACTTTGTAACTGGGAAACTAGGTTTGAGTTTTGGCATGAAGTTTGAATATCGGCTCAACATCATGTGATTCTGGCCAAATCACTTACTATCCTTGTGTCTAAAACCAAGATGAATGTGTTCTCATGTGAAGCACTCCAATACCTTTGGGTAATGTCTGTGCAATATAAAACAGCAAAAAATACAAATGAAAATAAAACTTTTACATTTTGTACATTTCTATACGTGGGCTATGTTGGGAGGGGTTATTTAGGCTAATTCTGTGCTCTTTTTCTCTGGTGCCCATATTGAAAACTCAATAATTTCCTCATTTACTGCAGTATCAGAAACAGAAAATGCTTTTAGTTTTAGATTCCATCAAGATTTCATTCAGATGTGCTGCATGTTTGTCATAAATTCAGGATATTAGCCCTTTAGTTGTTCATTAGAACTGGCAAAAATACAGTTGATCGTCAGGGAGTTAAATGGCAGTTTGCTGCCAGTGTTGAAAGTTCATATTTCAGTTTGCATGTCAGAGTGTTTAAATTAACTAGATGAGGAAGATATGGACGCATTTTTCATCCTTCACAGGAATCAAATGCTCAACGAGTTCGACAGGCCTTTGTACCCAAAAAGTGTGGTGAACCATCAACAAAATCTCAACAATACCCTAAACAATTTAAACCCGATGATCAATGTGGCCTCAGAATGAAAACTCAAATCAGAAATAAAGTTAAAAGATTTATGACAGCCACAAGCTCAAGCCATGAAGACAGTGCACCAAACCAGTTTTTAAAGGTACATAATTACCAAGGGTTGGCCAAGGTGTCAAAATAGATTCAGACAAAGCATTAAAGAAAAATAAGACGTAACATCAATAAGAATATCTGAAATCCAGATATTACTTGCTGCTAAGAATTTACAATTATTAGTCAATTCAAATTTAGCAGAGTCAATATCCTTTGGCTAGACACAGCTCAACCCTATAGCTAACCAAATCAGGGAAATACACGTGTGAGAGGAACTTATGTGGGCGAAATACAAAAAGCACAAAAATGGACAAAAATTGTGTGGAAAATGTTAATCTCAGCCTGCAGGTCAATAAGCAAGTTTGGCAAAAGATAAGTAAAAAGAGAAAGTGTCAGCATATCGGAAGCTAAATTACAAGTCTGAAAGGATTAAGAAAAGGATTACTGAATCTAAAACAGGCATTTCAAGGGTACGGGCAAATGGTGGAGAGGAAGATACCTCTCCAAGGGTACAGCATTCAGGAAATCTTCACCAGCAAGACATCCAAATCAGCAAGGCATCTGCAAGCATCAGGAGCTCTCTGCAAGATGCTCAAGTCTCCTCAAGACTGAATAAAGGTCCAATGTCCATTGGTATTTCAAAGTACACAATTCAATTTAATTTGCCAAAGGTATCAGTTCATGTTGCATTCAGCAGGAATCAACCAATGAGGGGTAGAAGAAGAAAGACTTTATTCGGTATGAAATAATTCAACCCTTAAAACAAGTAAACAACAGTACATAAGCCGAATTAGTAATAAAACAATATATAAAAATATCCATTAGATAAAAACAGATAAAACCTCATTGTTAAGAATTAGAATAAAAATAATTCTGAGGGGTAATCAAAGGAATCCAAATTGATACAATCACGTCTTCCGAGGTCTGTCATGGGAACATCTCCATTCCGTGTGACTCCAAAGAGGTTGGAACAAATGTATATGATTTCAGTCCATGTTCCTGCAATGTTTTTTCTCTGATGAATTAATCCTTCCATGTTTAAACAATGGGTCTATTAGAAAAGGACTTTGTTTCTTATGGCAATGAAATCTGAAAGAAGACTTCACGTTTTGAAAGAATAATTTAACACTTTTACATGGCTGTAGAATACAGGCTCTGTAGGCCTAACTTATGCTAACACAAGGACAAATGTAAAATGCATTTAATTAATACGTTTTAGTGAACACATATAATATGCAAACTTATAAATTTAACATTAATAATATTTAATCAGTATGAATAATACATTTAAATTCAAACAAAAAAGCTTTGTTATTGCATTTCATTAAGTATAACATAAAAGCACATTTCTCTCATTGCGCATGCATTTTCAAGGTCCTTAATCTTTCATTAATCACAATAAATTCAATATCTCCTTTATATGTATTGTTAGTCTAGCGACTCAATTACATTTTTACACCAGTTTTGTCCTTTTAACATGTGATTTGAATTCAATAGGCACCTAAATCAAGCTTTTAAATACAAGCAGTTGCACATTTGAAATCCATGTCAGTGCAGCTTTCTATGTCAGTATTTCTCTCTTTTACTTTCATGAACTTAGACTTACCATATTCTGATGAATTTTGTGACATGAGGAACAGCACTAAAATGTAAACTCTATCAAAAATATTTGAGAACTCATTTAAAAGGGGTCTGAATTTTGATTTCTATAGCACTAACTGTAATTTCTATGACAAAATGAACATTCAATTATGTACCTTTCACATAAAAAGGTTTACATTTGACAAGTTTGATTCAATCAAGATGGCTTCAGGACTGCCCCTCGTTTCTCATAAGTAAGACTGAAAGCACTCTAGTTGTTCTAGAGAACACTCTGGAAGACTGCAGAAGAACACAAGGGAATCTAAAAATTTCAAGCTGTTGCTTCAAGAATGTTTAGCTCTGTTAAGGACATCCAGACAAGGATTATGCTTCTCTTTCTATGCCACTTTATTGCAAAGCAGCCAGTAAAAAATAGTAAAACAGTAGTTATAATGACTACATTACCCATGCAGCATGGTACTTCCCCTGGACCAACCCACCAATCAGGGCCCATCCATCCCTATGAATGAGAGCACTGAAATGATTCATCCTGTTTCTTTCTGACTCCCAGTGCATCAGTTCACCAAGTTGTTTAAATTATTTTTTATCCAGCCTTGAGAAAGTCATCTTAGACAACATGTGTTGGATGTTTCTCTCTCATCTGGAATAAAAGAACATAGAATGATTTGATACCTCTCTTGACTCGGATACAAATATTGACATTCAATTACTTGTTAAAAGTTGTTTATCTTTGTTCCTGATAGTTTCTATTTTATCTATGCAGGGGTTCCCCTGCATACTTGACACTGTTGGGTGGTTCTTTGTTACTGTCAGTTGAGCTTCATTTTCCTTGAATGTAGCAGTACTGATAGGAAGGTTGGCAGTTCTCAGCCACCCATGTTGCCTTATTTACACTAGGCATCATGTTAAAGGGAGAAAAAGCATAATGCAGATTCCCTGACCAAAACTGAAGGAAGGCATCCGAACTCACTGCACGGGGGTCAGGCCTCCACCTGAAGAAAACTCTAGCTGAGTGTTCAGCAGAGGTGCAAAAAGATCTGATACACAAGGGCACCACAGCTGATTGGGGAAGTTGAATAATGTGACGAAGCTTCCAGTCACTTGAGTCCCCGAGGAAACTCGAATTACAGTCTGCTATCACATTTGTGTACACGAGAATGTCCTCCACATTCACAGATATCTGGTTTTAAAGGCAATAATGTCAGAAATCTTTGTTTATCTCTGCCAAGAGATGCAACGTGGTACCCCACAAGCGGCTGATATAACGCACCGCCAAGACATTTTCCATTTGGAGAAAAATACAACATTTTGCTCGATGAGGAGAAAGTATCTTTATAGCAAAATATCCTGCCAGTAGCTCTAGATACTTGATCTGAAACTTGAGTTCAGCCTGAGACCATCTGCCGCCCGTCGAAATTTTCCCTCAGTGCGCTCCCTAGTCGTACTTGCTGGCATCCGACTATATTATCACATCAGGTACGCTGGCAAATATGGCCTGGCCCTGCAATTTAAGGCTTCCATATGTTCCAGCTACCAGTTCATCTCTGCCTGATCCTGCCCCGACAGTGGTATTCATTCTGAATAAGAAAGGCCTTTTGTGAAATGGAGGGCTTTGAACAATTGTACAGCCCTGCGACAAAGAGGGCTGGGAAAAATAATTTGAATAAAGGAGACTAGGAGATCGTCAGAACAGACAATGCACGTCTCAGTCCTGCCAAAAATTTTGGACTTTGATAGTTAGAGCTGGGCCAGATGGGAGTCCACCATAAAACCCAGAAACTCCAGATTCTGAGAAGGAGACAAAAAGAAAAATAAACTTCAGCATTTTCCCCATATTTTTCCCATATTGAGATCTCTGCCACCATGGTAGATATCACCTTCATGTGAAAAGTTACTTGTAGTAAATCTACACTCGTAAATGCTCTTGTAGGATGCTTCATCATGCTTTGAAGGCATGTAAGTCTACCTTTAGTTGCAATACTATACAAAAAATTGGACTTGATTTTCTGAAGCTCCATAGCTAGGGATAATGAGGAGTGTCAGGAATATGCACAACTGATTGCCTGCTGGAGATTGCTGCAGTGACTTTCTGCACCTAGGGGGAGCTTCTAGACATTGGAGGAAAATGAATAGCCTTCTCAGAGTCCTGACAATAGTTTTCGCATTAGCTTCAGCAAGTTGATGAATTAATGAATTAATATATTTTTCCGCAGGGCTCAAAGGTAAAATAGGATTTAAATGGAATACTCTACTATGAGGTCGTGGTAGGTTAAAATAAACTGTTTTTCTCTCCAAACTCCCATTACTTCTTACATCACCTGCTTACATGCTGTCCTTCTGCTCCATATCCCGTTGCAACCTTAATTCCAAAACCAAACAACCATGCAAACACCATGTGCCTCTTTTCACCTTTTAGACATAATGCAGTAATAGGGGCACATTAAGGCAACCATATGCCAAACAAAAATTGTATAACAAAAGCATGTTTGACTTTAATGCTGGGAAGAAAACATGACAGGAAGACTTTTACATTAACGCATCTACTGGGGACTTTTCAATTAAAATATAGAGATCACTGATATGCTGCCATAAGTACATTTCAACAAAAGCAATCTTCTAACACAAACACTGTCAAAGTTTGCGGTGTAACATAATAGAAACAAGAGTCAGGCAGTCTAGAACTATTTACTAAAGCACTCTGAGCACATTATGGGTGTCATAAAAAAGGGTGTCCCTATCACTACTGACCCAACCTACCAGGTCACGGATAGAGTTTAATCACTAAACTACTTTTAAAAGAAGCATTGGCAATGCAAACCGGGCTGGCTTTAAAAGGATGTTGTATGGTAATGTGAAGCCTTAAAAGCAGATAGCATAAGAATGGAGATCTATTTGTCTGGAAACAAAGAACTGTAGAATAAAATTGTTGTAGGTTAAAAGGTCAAGTGACAGTTGCACTGTTAAGCCAGGGCTTAAAATCTATGGACCTGATTCACAAAGATAAACGTAGACCAAAACTCTAAGTTTAGACCAAAAGTCTAGTCAAAGTAAAGTTGGACTTTTGGTCTCTTTAGACTTTTGGTATAACTTTACCTTTGTGAATCTGGCCCATGGACCAAAAGTCCAAACTTAGATCACAAGTCTAACTTTACTTTTAGGAAAGTTAGACTTTTGGTCTGAGTTTAGATGTTTGGTCTAAACTTAGACCTTTGGTCTGTTTACCTTTGTGAATTGGGCACCATGTAGGTTAATGACTGCCCTCCTCCCATTTGTGCTTCTGCCAGAGAAAAACATTGCAAATGATTTAGTTATCTAAAGCATGTTAGTAGCATTGCTATATCATTTGTGTTGCCCTGAAAGTTAAATCTATTTGTCTGGAAACAAAGAACTGTAGAATAATATTGCTGTAGGTTAAAAAGTCAAGTGACAGTTGACTGTTAAGCCAGACATTAAAATCCATAGGCCGGATTCACAAAGGTAAATTTGCACCAAAAGTCTAAGTTTAGACTAAAAGTCTAGGTTTAGATTTAAAGTGTAGTTAAAGTAAAGTTAGACTTTTGGTCTTAGACTTTTGGTCTAAGTTTACCTTTGTAAATTAGGCCCATGGAACAAAAGTCTAAACTTAGATCACAAGTCTAACTTTACTTGTAGTAAAGTCAGACTTTTGGTCTAAGTTTACCTTTGTGAATCGGGCCCATGGACCAAAAGTCTAAACTTAGGTCACAAGTCTAACTTTACTCGTAGTAAAGTCAGACTTTTGGTCTAAGTTTAAACTTTTAATTCTAAACTTAGAATTTTGGTCTAAGTTTACCTTTGTTAAAAAGGCCCCATGTGGGTTAATGACTGCCCTCCTCCCATTTGTGCTGGAGCCAGAGAAAAACATTGTAAATTATCTTGTTATCTAAGGCATGTTAGTAGCATTGCCATATCATGTGTGTTTCCCTGAAAGTTAAAGCTCAAGCAGTTGGATAAATAAACAAAATGGGCAGGGCTGCGTGAGGGAAAGCACTTATTCTGTGGTGGACTTCTACCCAATCAAAAATATGTACCCCTGACTCCCAACATGTAGGTGGAGCTAAATCTCATCTTCTGGCGTTCCTCACATAATTGTCTAGCTACAGCTGTGGAGGCAAGCCAGACCATAAAAAGAGACAAAGGAGAGGGAAGAATGGATAAAGAGGGCGACAAGTCAATGCTTGAACTATACATACTAATTCCCTCTTTGAAGTAGAAATACAATACCTCTTTTTGATAAAACAGAATTTTCAGCGACATAATTATAAAATACTAAATTACTGTGAATTACAGCATATAAACTGAACCAACTTTGATGGCCTATACTAGTACAATGGAGGAGAAAGAATACAGTACACATGAATTAAGGATATACAGGACATACAGTGGAATGTTTGTTTAGCTTGATAGAAATAACAAATGTATGTGATAGTCAGCGTGTCAAAGCACTTGCCAGAATAAAGCACAAAGTCCATCCTACTAATACTGAAAATGGTGGAAATACTTCAGTCTGTATGTTGGTTGCATTAGACACTTTTCTGGATGGGGTACATTAACATGAAATTTGAAAATGCAAAACCTTATCACATGGTTAACAATTATTTAGGAACTCCTCTTTTTGGTGAGTATAATTTGTTACGAACATTCTTGGAAACAGTTTAATACTGCCAGACCCCAGTTACAGCCCGAGATGACAAATATGGAGTTGAAAAGACAGCTAAAAAAACTGGAAATAAATCAGGTAAAACTAGGCGACATTATACTGCTTACATGAAGGTTAGATCACAACATTCTATTTAAATACTGCCTGCATCACGTTTTGCAGTTCTCAAATCCTCAGAAATGATTACACTTGACTAAATCCAACATTCCAGTCAAGCTCAAACCCAATAATAAAAGCAGAGAAGATGGTAATTAAGGCCGTAGCCAGCGGTATGTATTTTAGGGGGCACGGCCCTCAGCAAAGACAAAGAAGTGTATGCGGGAAGGAGAGGCAAGCTTGACATGGCAGCATTTGAAACAGCGATATTTTAAAGCACAAAATAATTTTTTATGCTGTTCTTCCTCCTCTGAAGTGAACGGGTGATAGATGGGACATTTTAAAGCATGTTTGTCAAACTGAGCATAGTCCAAAAACATACATACAGGAAAGGTAGAAAGTATCCTCGTGGAACAGATCGGAGCGTTAGTGTGCTCACTCGTGCAATAGGGGTGGGGTCAACCACCTTCACCAACTGTGCAATCCTCTCTCCCCCCACAAAGGCAACAGACTCAACTTCTTGGGATAAGACGTAGCAAATTTACTTCACATGAAACAAGGTGGTATAGCAACCACCTCCATCAATAACATTACACAATAGAAAATATAGCACAATACATAGCAAACATGAACACGGAATTGCACATGTCCTATTTACATCCCCATTTGGGGGCAGCATAGTGCAGAAAGAGCTTTTGAGATAAAGTGACACATCAAACATTTCTGACAGCTCCAGAAACCGCATAGCGCATTGGTCCCTAGTAACCTCATGGAACAGATCGGAGCATTAGTGTCAATCGCTGCACATAATAGCACATTGGCCAGTAAACATGGTCAAAATTTGATAATATTTAAATGTAAGGAGATATTGAGTTTCTCCAGCAATGGACTCTCTTGAGTTGTAAATCAAGGAAGGGACTAGAGCTGATTATAAGGTCCAGCACAGATACTCCTAAAATATCGTGGTTTCGCAGAAGAAGAATGCAGTCCCTCCCTGAGAGACAGAAAAAGAAAGAAAAAATGAAAAGCTGTTGGATGAGACCAGGGAACTGATCAACTTGATCTTGGTATCCAGTGATCAGAAGTGATTGCCCTCACACACCCAGATGGGTGTTATGGTTCATCACTGGGCTGCTCCTTGTAGGGCCGGCACTGCAATGCCCAACTGGCCCTTCGAGGGGGCTCTTTATCAGAGATCTTCTGATATTAAGCAGTAATGTTGTGTGCAAGTGAGGATGTAGTAAGTGTAGGGTGGTGTGCTTTGTGATTTTAAAATAGTCTGAGGGGTACTGAGGACTGATTTTGTTATGACTCTGGCATCCCATTTCTAGGAGGCGCTGTAAGGGGACTGTCGGAAGCCTGGAAATCACCTTAAACACTTATCTAGAGTCCCTTGCTGACTCCTGTTTGTTTCTCTTTTCTCCATGGTACACTTGTGTAGTACTACAATTGCTTCCGGGGACTGCAAATCCCATAATGCACAGCCTGGTAGTCAGGAAAGCCCGGATTCTGTTTCCCATTGTTTTCTATGGGAGAAGTCCAGTTGCTCCTTTTCACCGGATCCTCTCCTCCAGGACTTGCAAGTGTCTAAAACTACACACACCTGAGACCTCTCCTGTGCAGCCCAGCTTGGAACTGCTTATAAGCAGCCATTTCCTCAAGATCCACGTTGTGCATTGGAGTTCGATTCCTTTGTGTTACAGACCCCTTGTCGGATCGTGTTCCAGTTTTGTTCCTGTGCTGTTCCAGCTTGATCCTGTTTCCTGTTTCTCTGCCCTGTTCCTGATTGTTCCAGCCAGAGTCTGCTCCCTACTTCTTAGCCTTGTACCTGTTTGTTTCTTCCAGAGCCTGCTCCCTGTTTCTCTGCCCTGCCTTGTTTCAGCCTGAACCTGCTCTCTGTTTCCCAGTCCTGTTTACTACTCATTCCTACTCCCTGTATTCCAGTCCTGTCCTTGCCTGTTCCAGCCAGAGCCTGCTCTCAGTTTCCCAGTCCTATCTCTGTTTGTTCCAGCCAGACGTTTGCACCCTGTTTTCAAGTCCTAGTCCTGCCTTTACTTCAGCCTGAGCCTGCTCCCAGTTCTTGCCTCTGCCTCTTTGTTTGTTCCCTTCTGTTTCTGTTTCTTCTTGGTTCTTTGTGTCTGGTAAGTGTTCTATCAGTCTTCACTAGTGTATAAGTATCCTCCTTTGTACTGGGGTTGGCTCCTGGTTTCCAGGAGGCAATTCCAGCCCCCATCCTTGTCTAGTGTTATACGTTGTCTTTCGTGCCTAACAGTGACAGTGTGCTATTGCTGTTTTCTCAGGAATCGCCACTGTGTTTCCAGCTGGACCCACAAGAGCGTGGCCTGTGTATGTAAGTACTATCCTTGTTTGTGCTCTAGGGTCCAGAGACAGAATCACTTCTGCTGCCTCCTTTCTAGGGGGCTGGCAGGGTGACTATCTGTAAGAGCAAACTGCACAGAGGCATTAAGATTCCCTGTCACTGTGGGAGGTTCTGCGCCTTACTCTGTGTAAAACCCCAGCATGTTTGTCCACTAGTAATCCGTTTCCTATTTGTTCACACAAGGGTTGCTCTGCTTTTACTTTCCTGTTTCTTGTGTCTGTCCATAGCTGTCCTTTCCGTGTATGCCTTTAGCTGCTCTTCTGCCCCAGTACACTACCTCTTTAGGATATTCGGTGACCTCAAGGGGTGTCCCAACCAGAGTCCTGATCAGACCCGCCCGAAACCGTGACAGAATGCACGACCCAAAAATTTCAAGCTCCCCAGGCAGCAAAGGCACACACAGACCTAAAATGTTTTCCTGTCATGTTAAGACACCCCTTTCTAAACCTAGACATTCTCTGAAGACCTCTAAAATAGGCCTTAGTTTAAAGGATAGACTTGTTAAAGAAAATCAAAGATTGCAAATGCAGTACTACATTGCGTGGCTTGCTGATCCATCAATGTTCAACTATTATAATATCTGCGATTATGACCCCCAATCCCTGTCTGTAGAAGAATTACAAAGTAATAATGAGTTTTTGGAGGTTCTCTTACCACAAACAGGGGAGAATGTTCCTAACAGTGAAAGTGCTTTTGCTACTTCTGCACAAGACATTTACTCTCAAGAAAACCTGGTTAATTCCTTGCCTCATGCTAGTGCATCCCAAATTCACTTCCAGGACTCTGTCAAAACAAAGAACCCTGCCACTGTTCAAGAAGCCACACTAGGGATTCCCTTGTTTTCTGTTGAGTGCTTCAGCCCATCTAGGCCAGTTTCTCAGAATTCAAAGTGCAGTGCTGACTCTTATAAAGACCTATCAGTCCCTCAGAGCTTTCAAGTCAGCAGGCTAGACCCTGTATCTAAGGGATCAGTAAAAACTGTGGGATTCCTTAGTTCAACTCAAATGGCTTGTGCTCCTCCCAAATTAGATAACAGCACATCAGTCTCAATTCCTAAGTGTTGTGCTGACTCGTGTAAGGATCTACCAGTCCCTCAGTGCTTTCAAGTAAGCAGGGTAGAACCTGTATCAAAGGGTTCAGTAAAGACTGTGGGATTCCTTAGTTCAACTCAAAAGGCTTGTGCTCTTCCCAAACTGGGTGATAATATACCAGTCTCAATCCCTAAAAGCTCTGCTAAACCCTTTTCTATTCTGAGTGGGTTTGATAACAATATGGACATACACACACTAAAAGAGAAGTTTTGGCAGATTAAAAGGCAGATATTGGACTTCTATGATGAATATGTTGTAACGTACACAAGAAATCGTGCACGTGGGCTGTTTTCATCAATGCATATTTCACTGTTGCCAGAACCAGACATTCCATTTATCTATAAGGTAGAAGAAGTAACAGAGCAGCTGATGGCAACTACTGCAAGGCAATTTGAAAACCTGAAAAAAGAAAATGATCACCAGCTTTGGCTTAAAGAACAGTATGCTACTTTGTGTGCCTCTCAAAAGACTTCTATAGAGTAGATTGTCCCTTCTATTAATGACAGTCAAAAGACAGCTCCAGTTATAAGTATATCAGCCTCTTCTTCAGACTCTCTCTCAGCCTGTAGTTCTCCAGTGAAAATTCCTGTACAGTTGACTGGATCTCTGACATCTCTGAGAGATTTGACACCTCTTGATTCAAAGGATGGATCAGAGTCTTCAGAGGGAAGTGTCTCAGCCCCTCTATCAGAACAAATAAAGCCAAAGGAAGAAGAGAGTTCTGATGCAGACTCCAATAGCTGCATCTTAAGAAACCAAGATATGACTTTACTGGGGATTAATGGCAAGTTGTGCAACAGTGTTGAAGAATCTGAATCTAGTGATGATAGTGGTTCCTGCCTTGCCGTGAACAAATCTGCAGATAGTGCTGTTCAAATGGCGCACACACCAGAATTTTCAGATTGTGGGGATACTCCTGCCCTTTCAAACAATATCATAGAATTTTCAGATAATGAAGAGACAGTTCCTGTTTCAAGTGAACTAATGGATTTTTCTGACCGTGAAGAAATACCCGCAATTACTAAGAATGTAATGGACTTCTCAGAAAGTTTAAAAATCTCTTCTGTGTCAAAGCAAACCGTGGAGATTTAAGACAAGGAAGAAAGCCAGCAATCTGAAACTAAACAGCCTGTCATAAGAAATGAGAGCCTTCTCCTAGAACTGGACACAGTTGCAGCCTCAACCACTGATCCTGACCTGCTGATCCCTGCCAATGTGTATCCTGTTTACAGCTCTACGATTAGTGAAGAACAGATCTCTGAGCTACCGGTATCTGATCTTGATGTAAAATCAGCCACACCAATGTCACCTGCTGTGTCCCTGAAACTAAAGACTCCTGAAAACCAGCAATCTGAAACCGAAGCTCAAGTGCTGAAAGATGTAATACTTCCCACTAAAATTAAAGACTTGAATTTGAATCTTGTCTTCGAAGATCTGATGATAAGTACTGTTCTTAGGGGGTCATTCTGACTCTGGCGGTAATTACCGCCATGGCGGAGGTTGGCGGTAGCACCGCCAACAGGCTGGCGGTGCACCGCTGGGCATTCTGACCGCGGCGGTTCAGCCGCGGCCAGAAACGGAAAGTCGGCGGTGTACCGCCGACTTCCCGCTGCCCTTGAGAATCCTCCATGGCGGCGGAGCGCGCTCCGCCGCCATGGGGATTCTGACACCCCCTACCGCCATCCGGTTCCTGGCGGGTCTCCCGCCAGGAACAGGATGGCAGTAGGGGGTGCCGCGGGGCCCCTGGGGGCCCCTGCAGTGCCCATGCCAATGGCATGGGCACTGCAGGGGCCCCCGTAAGAGGGCCCCACGAAGAATTTCAGTGTCTGCTTTGCAGACACTGAAATTCGCGACGGGTGCAACTGCACCCGTCGCACCTACCCACTCCGCCGGCTCCATTCTGAGCCGGCGTCCTCGTGGGAAGGGTGTTTCCCGCTGGGCTGGCGGGCGGACTTTCGGCGGTCGCCCGCCAGCCCAGTGGGAAAGCCAGAATGACCGCCGCGGAGCGGTCTTTCGGCGGGAACCGCTTGGCGGGCGGTGACCGCCGTCCGCCACGGTCAGAATCACCCCCATAGTGTTTTATTGCAAGAAACCATCATCAATTCAAAGGCAAGAGCTGAAAATGTAGATACTAATGTAAAGGCGATTTCTGAAGAGACTCCGGTTCCATTTCTTTCCAAAGAACAACCTTTCAATGTTAACAGAGTTGAAGATCAACTACCTGTAGTAGAAACGCCTTGCAAAGAAACCATTTCTGATACAACGAACACACCACAGAGCACTTGCAATGAAGAAATTCCAGTCTTGTCTGAAGATCACCCTAAAGAATTAGTTTGTGGAACTTCTACATTTTTAGATGTTAATCCAGTTTCTAAAGACTTAAAAACTCTTGCTGTTCCTGAATTTGATACTCCGAATTCATCCAAAACTGAAAATTCAGACTTTTTCATGTTTACCTTGAGAACACCAGTTACCCATGTCTCCCAAGTCTCTATGCTTTGCAAGCCTCAGACCACAATCAATGCAAATACTGGTGCAGAAACAGACATATCCTGCTTGTCGGAAGGTGTTACAGACCTGACAGTTACTAATACACCAATTATCTCCTCCAAAGAAGAAAGTATTGAACAGGAAACTAATGTCATAAAGAATACTGCCCATAATGCCATTTCAGATCTCCTTGCTCCTGAATCCATTTCACCAGAAACCAACTCCATGCACTCCTCCCATATCACTCGAACAATAAAGAGGAAAGACATCGGAGCCCATATGGGTATTAATACATGCTTTGCTCATTGGAAGATTCACCTATGGCAGGACTGTAAACTTATCCACCAAGGTTGGTGTTGGATTTTCTTGCTGTGGCTTTTCCTCTTCAACTTTTTTCAGCCAAAGGATCACCTTCTCTTCTTGAGCAGACTGGTGGGAGGGGGTATACTGTTACGACTCTGTCATCCCATTTCTAGGAGGCACTGTAAGGGGACTGTCGGAAGCCTGGGAATCACCTTAAACACTTATCTAGAGTCCCTTGCTGACTCCTGTTTGTTTCTCTTTTCTCCATGGTACACTTGTGTAGTACTACACTTGCTTCCTGGGACTGCAAATCCCATAATGCACAGCCTGGTAGTCAGGAAAGCCCGGATTCTGTTTCCCATTGTTTTCTGTGGGAGAAGTCCAGTTGCTCCTTTTCACCGGATCCTCTCCTCCAGGACTTGCAAGTGTCTGAAACTACACACACCTGAGACCTCTCCTGTGCAGCCCAGCTTGGAACTGCTTATAAGCAGCCATTTCCTCAAGATCCACGTCGTGCATTGGAGTTCGATCCCTTTGTGTTACAGACCCCTTGTCGGATGGTGTTCCAGTTTTGTTCCTGTGCTGTTCCAGCTTGATCCTGTTTCCTGATTGTTCCAGCCAGAGTCTGCTCCCTACTTCTTAGCAATGTACCTGTTTGTTTCTTCCAGAGCCTGCTCGCTGTTTCTCTGCCCTGCTCCTGCCTTGTTTCAGCCTGAACCTGCTCTCTGTTTTCCAGTCCTGTTTACTACTCATTCCTACTCCCTGTATTCCAGTCCTGTCCTTGCCTGTTCCAGCCAGAGCCTGCTCTCAGTTTCCCAGTCCTATCTCTGTTCTGTTTGTTCCAGCCAGAAGTTTGCACCCTGTTTTCAAGTCCTAGTCCTGCCTTTACTTCAGCCTGAGCCTGTTCCCAGTTCTTGCCTCTGCCTCTTTGTTTGTTCCCTTCTGTTTCTGTTTCTTCTTGGTTCTTTGTGTCTGGTAAGTGTTCTATCAGTCTTCACTAGTATATAAGTGTTCTCCTTTGTACTGGGGTTGGCTCCTGGTTTCCAGGAGGCAATTCCAGCCCCCATCCTTGTCTAGTGTTATATGTTGTCTTTCGTGCCTAACAGTGACAGTGTGCTATTGCTGTTTCCTCAGGAATCGCCACTGTGTTTCCAGCTGGACCCACAAGAGCATGTCCTGTGTATGTAAGTACTATTCTTGTTTGTGCTCTAGGGTCCAGAGACAGAATCACTTCTGCTGCCTCCTTTCTATGGGGCTGGCAGGGTGACTATCTGTAAGAGCAAACTGCACAGAGGCATTGAGATTCCCTGTCACTGTGGGAGGTTCTACGCCTTACTCTGTGTACAACCCCAGCGTGTTTGTCCACTAGTAATCCGTTTCCTATTTGTTCACACAAGGGTTGCTCTGCTTTTACTTTCCTGTTTCTTGTCTCAGTCCATAGCTGTCCTTTCCGTGTATGCCTTTAGCTGCTCTTCTGCCCCAGCACACTACCTCTTTAGGATATTCGGTGACCTCAAGGGGTGTCCCAACCAGAGTCCTGATCAGACCCGCCCGAAACCGTGACGTATTTAATGAGTTTGTCCCCTTGACAAGAGTAAAAACAAGGGTGCTGTAACAGGAGCCAATTAACCTAGACGGCTTCAAGATGAGTGACGTATGGTCAACATGTTTCATGCCTTATGGTCCAACTGGATCTTAGGCATTTCTTCAGGACCAGGTAGTTGACACCTACCCTACACATGTTTGGGAGTGTATATATATATATATATATATATATATATATATATATATATATCCATATGGATATATATATATATATCTAAATATATATATATATTTATATCCAACCTGAAATAAATGCTCCCAAACTGGGCTCGATACCCATGGAGGGGTTGGAGCACATCGGCAATAATGTATACAGTTGAAATATATAAATAAATATGCTCACTCAGGTTGCAGGTGAAAAACAAGGTAGTTTACTCCAAAGTGACACTTTTTGGCCGACTCCACAGCCTTAATTACATGACCCACCACAATGTTACACCGAGTGAAATACACATAAAGACCGCCAGGGTTGAATTGGTGAGCGTACCGCCAACAGGCTGGCGGTACAATTCGCCATATTTTGACCGCGGTCACACCACCGGGACCAGCGGTTTTCCGCCATCGTTGTCCCGGTGGTTATAATCCGCCAGGGCAGCGCTGATTGCAGCATTGCCCTGGGGATTATGACTCCCCTTCCCGCCAGCCTGTCCATGGCGGTAGAGACTGCCATGAAAAGGCTGGCGGGAAGGGGAGTCGCGGGGCCCCTGGGGGCCCAGGCACTTGGCATGGGCATTGCAGGGGCTTCCAAGCACAGCCCCACCCTGCTTTTTACTGTCTGCACAGCAGACAGTGAAAAGCGCGACGGTTGCAGCTGCACCTGTCACACGTCCGCAACACTGCCGGCTCCATTAGGAGACGGCTTGAATGTTACGGCCGACAATCCCGCTGGGCCGGCAGGTGGAAACTCGGTTTCTGTCCGCCGGCCCAGAGGGGATGTTGAAATGTGGCCGGTGGGTTTGCGGCCGCATAGGCCGCCGCTTGGCAGTTCAACCTTGGCGGGCTGCCTCTGCCGCCCGCCAAGGTTGTAATGAGGGCCTTTGTGTTTTGTGCTTGGCCACCATATTGGAGAAGAAAATATTGTATATATCATTATACTCTAAGTTCATTTTTCAAAATTGTTATAACCTATTGCCATATAAAATCATACTGGCCCCATTCTATTTCAAAATTATACATGGTACAACTTATAACCGTATCTAATAACCTGAAATTTCAACAGTGAAAGTGTTGATGTTCCAGAACAACAAGAGTACATTGTGTGGTCCCCAGAATACTGTGACATGGTGAAATACACAAATATTCTCATATATGCCAACATCGGTCTTCCAAAAGGGCTAATAATGACTTCATCAAATTTGATATGGAAAATAGATTTGCAAGAATATCCAAAAAATAGAGAGCACCGTATATATCTAGGTTCCAGGAAGTACATGATGCTGGCAGGCAAATTAAAAAACGCCCTTTTCAGGGTTTCAAAGAGCTGGGAATGTATCCCTTCTACAAATACCCCTATGTAAAATCAATTGATCTACAACTCCACCCCGGGTTGAAGAAGGGGAGGCAGAGGAAAAAAGAGGAAGGGAGAGGAGAAAAGAAGAAACAAGAAAGATAAGAGGAAAAAGAAATGGAGGAAAAAGGAAGGAGGCTGAAAAGGATAAAACAGAAAGGCTGAAGCAAGAAGGAGAAATGGGCAAAAAGTTATAACATAATTACATTGTAGGCATCGCCATTCAGGGAAAAATATACCCTCTTTAAATGAAATCAGAAAATCTCAAAAGAAATATGATAAACCTAAACAGCTGATGCAACTACAAGGTATATGGCTCAATCAAGCCCAAATTGGCATATTATAAGAACATACAATGATATTGCCCAATGGGCCTCCTGTATAGATGTACATAAACAGAACCCCATAAAAAAAGACTACAACCCCTGGCGTCCTGTATCCAGCATTAAATTGTTCTCCAGTTTAGTCTTTTCTACAAGACATGGCGACCTCTCTTATACCCAAATACAACATAATCTAAAAAAGATACAAAATTCACATAGTGCTTATGTGACGATAAGTGGTGCCTTCCGTGTAAGTGAAGAAAGGATAGGGGAGCCCCAGAGAGTCCACAAGTGAGGAGCCCCTTCCTTTCCTCCTGTGAAACAAAAAAGAAGAAAAAGAAGCACAACATGTCAACATGTTATAAATATGAGATAATCCAATATATATTAAAACCATCATGTGAGGACAGCTAACAAATAGAAAAAGACCAGCTAATAACAATTAATCATACAAACTCTTGGGTTCAGGACAGCATAACTACTATCAAGATTGAGACCCCCAAGATTAAGGGTCTCCAAATCAATGGTAAATTCACACTCCCTTTGTCTTAATCTAAGTGTTTGATTACCTCCTTTGGGATTGAGTTCAAATTGTTCTTAAGCAAAAACTGAGAGTTTGGAGCAATCTTTGCTGTGCCTTTCTTGGAAATGTCTGGCAACAGGATACATCTCATCACTATGATCAATGGCTCTCACTTGTTCTTGTACCCTCTTTCTAACTGTACACACAGTACTCTCAACGTACTTCAAATGGCATGGACATATTAGTATATACACAGCATACTGAGAACTACATGTCAGGAATTGTCTGATCCTGTACTTCTTTCCCCAGTGATCTCAAACTCAGTTATGGGCTGACTGTTTCAACAAGCTTTACACCGGCCACAGGGAAAGAAGCCCTTTAGGTGATGTAATCATGGGTCTCTCTCCTACTTCCATGCCAATAATGGGATCACTCCTAAGAATATTTCAGTGGTTAGCTGCTGTGTGCCTGATTGTGTTGGAATTTCCATTGTATGTAAGGATGAGTTTCTTTACTGTGGATTCCTGCGTAGGTAAGTTGTTGTTAATTATGATCTTATCCCTGCTAACCTGAGACACACATTTTATGGCCTTATTAATGACCCACATAGGATAACTCCGTTCTCTGAACCTGGTTACCATGATGTCTTGTTCTTCCCAATATGCTGTGTCAGTGCTGAAATTTCTCTTGGCCCTGAGAAGTTCACCAAATGGAATACTCCATTTCAGACTAAGGATTGCCAGCCGTGGACTTTCTGAGAAGCTGAGTTTGGATCTCACCCTCAACTATCTCCACCAGAACATCCAAGTAGTCAATTTTGGTTCTACTCAGAGTATGTGTAAATGCTAGATTCCATGAAGTTTTGTTGAGCTTGGCTACAAAAGTATTAGCACTCTCTTCTGAACCTTTCCAGGCAATAAATTGGTAAATAATATCTCTGAGCCAGACAACCACATGCCCCAGATCCTCCACAAGAGTACCATTGGTGGACATCTGCTCCTCTCACCAGTCCAGGAAAAGGTTTGCAAAACTGGTGGCAAAACAAGTGCCAATCATTGTCCCCTGGATCTGGTGGTAAAGGACACCATCAAAGAGAAAGATATTGTTTTCCAAACAGTGTTGTATCATCTTCACAATCATGACTGTATGATCCAAAAATCTAATCGGTCTAGCTCTCAAAAAGTGTTTACATGCAGCTATACCTAGCTCATGATCTATTATAGTATATAGAGAACTCACGTCCAATGTCTTAAGGCAAAAGTTATATTCCCAGGGAATGCCATTGATTTTCCCCAGAAAGTCTTTGGTGTCCTTAACTTACAAGGGTAAGCTTTGTACAAAAACTGAGTATCTCCTCACATATTTGGATACATTTTCAGTGATGTTGTCCCTGGAGATTACAGTAGGTCTCCTGGGGGGATTCATAGGGTCCTTGTGTACTTTGGGGAGCAGGTATACCATTGGTCATTTGGAATATTCGATCCTCAAAAAGCAGTATTCCTCCCAACTTAGCACCCCTTTGTCCCTCCATGTTGTAAGTTTGTACAAGAGAGATGTGATACTGTTACTGTAAATGGATATATTCACCACTTCATAAGATGTTTTGTCACTCAACTGTCTCGTAAACTCCTTAATGTATGTTTCCCTGTTCAGGATCATAATATTGCTCCCCTTATCCGACAGGCGGGTGATTATCTTGTCATCCTGGGCCAAAGAGTCAATGGCCCTGAACTGTACAGGAGTCAAATTGTCATTGCTGTGGATTCTAGATTTTCTTCTCATGCCTTTAAAATCTTGAATCACAACTTCATGGATTGTATCTATATTGTCATGTGGCATATTTGGGCAGAAGGTAGGGGGGGGTTAGAATTACTCAGGAAAGCATTATCATATGTGATCCCTAGGTTCTCCAACACCACCCGGACATTTTGAGAGGTATTCATCTCTTCAGTTTCAGTTTCTAATTCACGTAGTGTCAGGAGTAAATCAATGTCCCCCACCCTCCGACACCCCATCCCCATTCTCTGGGTTCAATTCAACACCAGAGCTGTTCTTCAAATGGTGCCATTTGGATACCTCGCGTTTCCTGGTGAATTTGTAGAAGTCAGTCCTTAGATTCACATAATTGAATCTGCAGAGAGGGCAAAAGGATATTCCAAGTCACAGGACCTGTTTCTATATGTCTTTAAGTTCTCCATCCGAGAGTTTAATTGTCGTTTTATTTACCCATTCTGGATCGATTTAGGGGCTTCTGCTGGCATTTCCCACTTGTCCCTGTGGTTTTTCTCCAGTGCATCTGTTTCCTCTGTCTGATCCTTTGTCTCCTCTGTTTGCTTCTCCCCATCCTGTTCCTCTGCCACTGTTCTGTGTTGCAGCCCCTCTTTTGCTGTTCCTTGTGGTCGTAGATTCATGTGGTACCAGTCCATTCCTCCTTAGGAGTTTGTATTGGTCTAAAAAAGTGGTTGATTTGTGACTATTCTCATTTCCAGAAGTGGCATTCCCTGAGGTTCCTGCGGTATCCGTATCATTGTCTGTGTTATTCTTGCTGTCCATGATGGACCCTATATTGTCCATTGTTCCACCAGTAGTGTTACTTGAAAGTTTGCAAATCTCCTCATCATATTTCTGGTTGCAAGTTAAGATTCTGCCAGTGGCATAACCATTGCAATCTCTTTGGAATTTAAACTGCTTGTGAGATTTGATATCCTCTTCATGTTTAATTAGTTGATTTGTCATCTCCGTATTGAATTTATCAATTATGTCTTTCTCCGGTCTTGCTTCTAATTCGGCTTTAATTGTTATCTCTTTAAAAATTCTATCCCTGTCCAACCATGTATATGTGATCAATATCTCCAGCATTATCTTTGAACTGATTGCTAGAGTTTTTGCCCATTCTTCCAACATTTGCAGGGTAGATGCTTCATACAGTGGGACAATATGAATCCGGGGAGTATATATACATTCACTGAAAACAAACAAAGGTTACAGGGACCTTATAATTAGGAAATAGAATAAAAAAACTAGAAATTCAGCTGTTACAGTTAGAGCTATTTCAAGTAACGCTAACTTGTGCCCTAAGGTAACTATAATTCACACCCTCGCCATGCAAAGTATTATCATCAATAATTTCACTGTAGATGCTATAGTGATATTATCAATGATGTCATAGAAGATGTAATGAGCTAATGAGGAGGTTATCAGAGGTAATTAGCAGTGCATGGTGAGGACGCAAGTTAAAGTTACTATAGGGCACAAGTTATTTTTACTTGAAATAACCGTAACAGCTAAATTTATGTGGTTTTGTGAATGTAAAATCTGAACTTAACTTTAACCGCCCTGTAACTTTTGATTTTTCAGTGAATTTCTAAGTTTTTTTCAATTCTATTTCTTAACTGTAACAACCCTGTAACCTTTAGTTTTTTTCAGTGAATTTGTAGGGTTTTTAAAAGTTAAGTAAAATGCCCATCACAATGCACGTGGGTGGTGGGTTGGATGCAGGGCCTGACCTGGCATTTTCCTGCCCCTCCCTTCTCCCTTGCCCTCCATTGCCAAGTCCATGCCCCCTTCTCACTCCTTGTTGCCCACCATGTTCCATAGACCTGCCGCTTGCCCGCCTATCTAGTATGAGTGTTCTGTTGAGCTGCCACTGCCCCACTGACCTGCCTATCGTGGTCAGATTGCTGTCGCCTGTCCCTGCCACTTCCACCCTACCTATTCGAGTTCCATGCTACTGAGAGAGATCAAATGTTGTTAATATATTAATGGCACAGATGTTAGCATATGGTGATTAACTAACCTACGTTTAAAGTCTAACAGAGAAAATAACATGAGTTGTGAAATGTGCACATTTGAATTATGGTGGACCATGGGGCCACCATTCACATTGTGTACCACGTTTTAATATGAAAGATATTTTGTATTCATATTAAATGAAGTACTAAAATGAGGTAACATTAAGAATGTTTTATTAAGATGTAGATTAAGAATTGAAGTATTACATGAATATGAATTAAGCATACTTATATTGATTAAATGAATCTTATTAACGTGAGTTACATGTGTGCAAAAATTAAATGCACTTTTAAATTGTTCTAACAAGTCATAAATAATATTTGCAATTTAATGATTTACTTTGGATATTTGATATGAATTGTAAGGTACTCAATAGGTTTATTAATGTACTAATGTGTATTTAGGCTTTCTTACCTTGACCTAGTGGCCATCTGCTTCTGTCTGTCTCTGTCTTTTTCCTCTTTTTTCATTCTTTTTGTCTGCTTGTTTGTTCTTCCCTTCTCTCTTTTGCACTCTTATGCTGCACCATTCCCCATGCTCCCTCCCTGTTGCTGCTGTATCTGCGGACCCATCCCCCTCCCTGCGAAGTGCTTTCCCACCCTCCCAGCTGACCAGCCTCTCCCTCGTCCCTCCCCTTCTTAATGGTGGCTGCTGCGCAGTGAAGGGCAACTCCACTGACCTTCTGGTCAGCGTCTGTTCACTCCTTCCTGCCCGCTCCACCCGCTGCTGCCTCTACATCTGATGTCTTCAAGAGCCTGGCAGCTCTGAGATCGAGGCCCACCTTCACACGCAGGCACTTGCCTGCGCCTCCTCCCTGGTGGCCCTGTGGCCATCTGCTTCTGTCTGTCTCTGTCTTGTTTGCTTTTTCCTCTTTTTTTCAATCTTTTTGTCTACTTGCCCGTTTTTTGCCTCTCTCTTTTGCACTCGCATGCTGCGCCATTCCCTCCCTGCTGCTATTGCTCATGCAGCCCTGCCCCATCCCTGCAAGGCGCTTTCCAGCCCTTCCGCCTCCCAGGTGACCAGCCCCTCATTCTTCCCTCCCTTTTTTAATGATGCCCGCTGTGCGGCTACACCATTGGCGAGCCAAAGGCAAACCCATCTGTGCTCATCCACGCCTGGACCACCAAGCACCACAGACCCTGGTTCCTGCACCACTCGTTGCTACAAAGCTGAAGCTCTGGATGCCTTCAACCCGGGAAGATCCTCAGCCTGCCACCTAGCTGACCCTCATGGACCATTCTCCTGCCACTCCTGCTTCTGCACCTGGCTCCACACACCACAAAACCCTGCACCAAAGACACGTCAGGTGCATACTCCTCAACACCTGCTCCCTCGTCAAACACGCAGTAGAAGTTTGGGACCTCCTTGACTCGATCACTCCTGACGTCGCCTTCCTCACAGAGACCTGGATCACACCCACCTCAGTCCCGGACATCGTCACCGACATTCCCGACGGCTACAAAATCATTCACAAAGACCGAGCCAATCGACTAGGAGGAGGCATCTCCATAATATACAGGAACACCCTCTGCCTGTCAACCACCATCCAGACACAGAACCTATCAACCACCTTAGAACACCTACACTTCCAGATCCAGACTGACCTGAACACCTCCCTCTGTGGCACGTTCGCATGCAGACCAAAGTGCAGCAATACCATTGCTGGTCTTGTTGCCCCCCCACACGCTTGCCTCCACCGACTACTTCCATCTTGACAACCACGACAACTCGAACACCACAACCCTTTTGTACAACCTCGCAACCCTCGGTCTCAAGCAACTAGTCAACCTCCTCACTCATGCAGCAGGTCACACCCTTGACCCTGTTTTATCGGCAGGAAACAACATCACCATCTCTCACACCAACGAGCCAACCACTGATGTGTCTATTTCACCTTCACGAAGACCACCACAGGCCACAACACCCCCCTTACCCCAGGCAGGAGCTGTAGCAAAGTCACCTAAGTGTAGATCACCGACACACTCAGCCATTCCCCCTCCCCCCAATGGACACTGCAAACAACTAAGCACGCAACCTGCACCGCTGGATTACAGAATGCCATAGCCCCATTCAGAATACCCACCATAAACCAGTACCACAAGAAACCAAGCTGTTTCATGACAGAACTCCAGGAGTCTAAACGCACCTGCAGAAGACTGGAACAAAAGTAAGAAACAGCAAAACAACTGAAGACCACACAGCCCGCAATATCGCAGTCACCACGCACCACCAATTCATTAGAGCCTCCAAGAAAGCTGCCATTCAAGAATGCATCAGCACCAACGCACACAACAGCAAGGAGCGCTTCATCATAGTCAAGGAATTAACAAACCCCAGAACTGACACCTCAGACACCCCCCCTCTCAAGACCTCTGTGTCGACCTCGCCACCTTTTTTCACCAGAAAATCCAGGACATATACGAAAGATTCAAGAACCAAAGCCCGCCCCCACCTCCCACCAGCATCACCACGGACTCCACGCCGCACCAGACCCTGAACCATTGGACCCCTATCTCCACAGAAGACACCCGGAAACTCATAAAGTCCATCCACTCAGGTGCATCCTCGGTCCTGTGCCCACATCACATTTTCAACCTGGCCAGCACCACCATCTGACTGAAAGCATGCAGAGATCAACCCACTCCTAAAGAAACCCTCCGCCGACCCAAGGGATTTTCAGAATTACAGACCAATCTCTCTGCTCCCCTTCCCAGCCAAGGTAACTGAAAAGGCCATCTACATGCAACTCACGGATTTCCTCAAAGCAAACCAGGTCCTAGATCTCTCGCAGTCCAGATTCAGGAGCAACCACAGCACCGAAGCAGCCTGTCAGGATCAATGGAACCTCTTATCTTCTTGTTCTTTAGGTAGCCTTGTATCCAGCTGAAGACTTTCTTGTAGGGGGCGTGATGGAAACTTGCTGGATATTGTGATAGGAAGAGTTGTGCTGGTAGTCGCAAAGATGTGTTGTTCCTAGGGACAGATACAGAATTCTGTTTTGGTGCTTATTATTCATAGCGTGTCTCAGTAAACCAACTTTGCATCAAGAATATTTTCCCACTGCTAACCTACTGGTACACTATGAAAAGAATCTTACCTTTTTGCTCAAAGTGCCTCCTGATTTGACATGTATATGTAAATTGTGGCTAGTCGTGGGGTATTGTTGGTGAAATAGTTGACTTTCTCAAATTGGTTCCTTTCTGGAATGCTCAGTGCACGCTCTGATACTAGTGTAATCCCATAGGGGAGTGTGCTTCTGCTGATTTCTGTTTCTTATCAATGCATGCTGCGCTGCGTTAGCGTTTACCTTTTAATCTTGTCTTTTCTTGTTTCTTACAGGTCTCGAGCTGTCCTGAAGTCAAGGAAGAAGGTTCCGTTCTTTGGAAGTAGGTTTAAATACTTTATGTCTTTGGTCTGTAATGAATCATTAAGAATCATGATTACTGAATATGTTTACCATCTGGTGATGAGTCATTTAGAACCATGTGGCTGATTGTTTTTATCACCTTAGTAATACCTTATTGATGAGTCATTTAGGAAGGGGTGACAGATGGTTTGTGTTTATTTCATTATGATGGGTGATTTTGGAATCCTTATGGGGGATCTCATTGCGGTAGCTTGATTGGTGCACTAGGAACAAACAAGCCCTGGCATAATTATGTCCTGGAAAACAAACTCCAAGTGTCAAATAGAGTTCAAAAAGGGGTGCCATGTGAGACTGTATTCTGGTTATTAATGAGCACCATTAGCTTTTGAGAAAATGTTCCTGTCTGATTCCTTACACAGCTCTCCTCACATCCACCAATGACATACGCATCATACTGGACCATGGAGACATGGTTGCCCTCATCCTCCTTGACCACTCCGCCGAGTTTCATACAGTCTCCCACTCCATCCAATGCACCAGACTCCACAACACCAGCATCTGTGGTAAAGCACTGGAATCAATCAATCAATCAATGCATTTGTAAAGCGCACTACTCACCCGTGAGGGTCTCAAGGCGCTGAAGGGGGGCTGCTACTGCTCGGACAGCCAAGTCTTCAGGTGTCTCCCGAAGGTAAGTAGGCCCTGTGTCTGCCGCAGGTGGGTGGGAAGACTGTTCTATGTCTTGGCGGCAAGGTGGGAGAACGATCTGCCACCGGTGGTCATTCTGTGGATGCGTCGGACGGTGGCGAGGGCAAGGTCAGTGGAGCGAAGCTGTCGGGTGGGGGTGTAGAGGGAGAGCCATCTGTTGATGTATTCTGGCCCCGGCATTGTGCAGTGCTTTGTGAGCGTGGGTGAGGAGCTTGAACAAAATTCTCTTGTTGATAGGGAGCCAGTGCAGGTCTCTCAGGTGGGCTGTGATGTGGCTGTGCAGGGGATGTCCAGGATGAGACTTGCGGAGGTGTTCTGTATGCGTTGCAGTCTTTTCTGGAGCTCGGCAGTGCTTCCTGAGTAGAGGGCTTTGCCATAGTCCAGTCTGCTGCTTATGAGGGCTTGGGTGACTGTCCCTCTGGTTCCAGTGGGGATCCATTTGTAGATCTTTCCGAAGAATGCAGAGGAGACGGCGTTGACTTGCTGGGCCATTAAAAGCGATGAGTCCAGGATGAATCCCAGTTTGTGTGAGTGGTCGGTGAGTGTCGGTGCGGTTCCCAGTGTGGCAGGCCACCAGGAGTCGTCCCAGGCGGAGGTGGTGGAGCCCAGAATGAGGACCTCAGTTTTGCCAGAATTCAGTTTCAGGCAGATGTTCTTTTTCTAAACTGCCAGCTTGTAAATGCTTGGTTTCTCTCAGAAAACAAGCACCACATCTACGACCTGCTCACAGACACACAACCTGACTTACTATTCATAACAGAATCATGTTTGGGAGATGACATGGCCCCAGTGTTGCATGAAGCCCTTCCTCCAGACTATCAAACCATCACACAAAACCGTGTAGTCAAGAGAGGAGGTGGACTAGGAATTATATTCAAACAAGCTATAAATCTCAGTAAAACAGACAACATTTCCATACAAGGTTGTGAAGCCCTCCTCACCAGATGCCACCATACTCCAACTTCCTCCTGTAACTTTCTCCTCCTTTACAGACCTCCACCTAACAACTCAACATTCCCAGATGCTTTTCTAGATACAGTCTCAAACCCAATATGCCCATCCAAAAGCTATCACCACTGGCCTAGTTGCATTGAACCTACATCAGATTGTACACAATCCCACACACATGGACACATCCTAGATGTCATTTTTGCTAAGCCTGAACAAGTTATTGTTCATAGCATCATGCCAATCACATGGTCAGACCACCATTTGATAACCTTCTGACATAAAACTCCACAAATCAACACACCCCACAACTACTTACATACATGCACCTATCGACCTTGGAGCAAACTCAATTTTGATGACTTAGAAACACAGCTAACAACCAACACAGATCTAGATACAGTTTATTCCAAAACTTGGCAACAGGAAGCTTTTGATATCCTAATACCACTCAGAAAAACTAAACAGGACAAAAAAAATCCAACACCTTGGAGAAACACAGAACTTAAAAAGATAAAGCAACAAATCAGAAAGTTGCAGTGGACCTCGGTTTGGCCAGTCAAAACAAACTTCAGCTATACAAACTTAACAGAATATAAAAATCAGCAATCAAAAAAGCTAAAAAAAGGGTACTACTCTGACAGAATTGAAAATGCTAAATCTGCAACCAAAGAATTTTATACAATTCTCAATGAATTTCGAAAACCTAAATGCATGGAAGGAAGTCATCCCACTACTCAAGATTTCACAAACAGACTGGCAACTCATTACACAACCCAGCCAGACACATTGGACTCCTATTTAAAACAGAAGACAACCATCAGCACCAACCCCTTTCCTAAAATACCCTCTAAGAATAAACCAACCCACCCTCTACAGTCCTTCAAAGAAATATCACAAGGTTAATTTATGGATTTGGTCAAAGCAAGCAGACCTTCTGGTTGCCCTTCTGACCATTGCCCACCACACATCTTCAAGAATATTCTGTTATCTACCTCTGCTGCCACACCTGTAAGAAGAATTATCAACAACTCTTTAACTACAGGAACTTTTCCTGTAGACCTGAAAAAAGCATACATGCGACCGTTATTAAAGAAAACAAACCTATACCCGCAGGACCCCAACAACTACAGACCAATGACAAATGGACCTTTCCTAGACAGACTGATAGAAAGAGCAGCATTCGCCCAGATGTCATAATTCATTGAAGACAATTCTATACTTTCAGACTACCAAACTGGATTCCACCCAGGAAGAGGTACTGAATCGGCACTCATAGCAATCTGGGATGATCTTAAAAACAAAGTCGACCACAATGGAGTTGCTGCACTGCTTTTCTTGGACCTCTCGGCTGCCTTTGATATGGTTGACTATGACACTCTAATTCAAAGACTCCACGAATCCTGCATAGAAGGGACTGCTCTCGATTGGATTACATCCTACCTTAAAAAAGGAACTAATATCATCTATTCTCCCCCCTTCTCGTCTAAACCCTACCTCACAAAAGCAGGGGTCCCCCAATGATCAATCATCTCACCTTTGTTTTTCAACATCTACATGATATCATTAGCAGAAATGATCAATGATTTTCAGCTCACATGCTACAACTATGCAGATGACACACAAATATTACTTAAATTAGAATGCCCCAAAAACATTGAAAACTCACAAATCTTCAGTTGCCTCAGAGCCGTTGATCATTGGATGACTTGGAGCCATCTCAAACTAAATGCCTCCAAAACAGAAAATACACAGCCTCTCAAGTCTCTCAAGTGGGTGGGTTGCCCACTGCGTGCTCCTGGGGAGTGCAAAGCCACAGTCTCTCAAGTGGATGCTTTTCTCCACGGGTTCTGGAAGGGGCTTGATGCCCAGGGTGCTTCATCCTGCTAAGGACTGGGTTAGTGGATGCCTTTCTCCACTGGTTCTGGAGGAGGCTTGGTGCCCAGAGTGCTTCATCCTGCTAAGGACTGGGTTAGTGGATGCCTTTCTCCACTGGTTCTGGAGGGGGCTCTGTGCTCAGGGTGCTTCATCCTGCTAAGGACTGGGTTAGTGGATGCCTTTCTCCACTGGTTCTGGAGGGGACTTGGTGCCCAGAGTGCTTCATCCTGCTAAGGACTGGGCTAGTGGATGCCTTTCTCCACTGGTTCTGGAGGGGGCTCTGTGCCCAGGGTGCTTCATCCTGCTAAGTACTGGGTTAGTGGATGCCTTTCTCCACTGGTTCTGGAGGGGGCTTGGTGCCCAGAGTGCTTCATCCTGCTAAGGACTGTGTAAGTGGATGCCTTTCTCCACTGGTTCTGGAGGGGGCTTGGTGGGCAGTGATACTGCACCTGGGGTGTGGCAGTTCCCATTCCCTCACCTGGGTGTCTGAGCCACAAGATTTTCCGGTAACAGGTAGCATGATACTCCATGGAGGCAGAGACACACTCCACCTTGCGACGACTTAGGCTGCAAACTGCTGGTAATGCCAGTGCTCGTGGTGGTTGTAGGAAAGTACCATCTTGCCTGGCATGTTACCCCCATTTTTACTTGCAGGTATGTTTGCTTTTGCCTGTGTCACTGGGATCCTGCTAGCCAGGACCCCAGTGTTCATAAAGTGTGCCCTGTATGTGTTCCCTGTGTGGTGCCTAACTGTATCACTGAGCCTCTGCTAACCAGAACTTCAGTGTTTATGCTCACTCTGCTTTTAAAATTGTCACTGCAGGCTAGTGACTAATTTTACCAATTCTGATTGGCACACCGGAACACCCTTATAATTCCCTAGTATATGGTACCTAGGTACCCAGGGTATTGGGGTTCCAGGAGATCCCTATGGGCTGCAGCATTTCTTTTGCCACCCATAGGGAGCTCAGACAATTCTTACACAGGACTGCCACTGCAGCCTGAGTGGAATAACGTCCATGTTATTTCACAGCCATTTTACACTGCACTTAAGTAACTTATAAGTCACCTATATGTCTAACCTTCACTTAGTGAAGGTTAGGTGCAAAGTTACTTAGCGTGAGGGCATCCTGACACTAGCCAAAGTGCCCCCACATTGTTCAGAGCAATTTCCCCGGACTTTGTGAGTGCGGGGACACCATTACACGCGTGCACCACATGTAGGTCAATACCTATATGTAGCGTCACAATGGTAATTCCGAACATGCCCATATAACATGTCTGTGTAGGATCATGGAATTGTCCCCCCAATACCATTCTGGTATTGGGGGGACAATGCCATGCATCCTTGGGGCTCCAACATAGAGCCCGAGTACTGCCAAACTAACTTTCCGGGGTTTTCTCTGCAGCTACCGCTGCTGCCAACCCTCAGACAGGTTTTTGCCCCCCTGGGGCCTGGGCAGCCCAGTCCCAGGAAGGCAGAAGAAAGGATTTCCTCTGAGACAGGGTGTTACACCCTCTCCCTTTGGAAAAGGTATTAAGGGCCTGAGAGGAGTAGCCTCTCCTGGCCTCTGGAAATGCTTTGAAGGGCACAGATGGTGCCCTCCTTGCATAAGCCAGTCTACACCGGTTCAGGGATCCTCCCAGCCCTGCTCTGGTGCGAAACTGGACAAAGGAAAGGGGAGTGCCTACTCTCCTGACCAGCACCTCCCAAAGGGAGGTGCCCAGAGCTCCTCCAATGTGTCCCAGACCTCTGCCATCTTGGATGCAGAGGTGTGAGGGCACAAGGGACACCTCTGAGTGGCCAGTACCAGCAGGTGATGTCAGAGACCCCTCCTGATAGGTGCTTACCTTTCTCTGTAGCCAATCCTCCTCTGAGGGCTATCTCGGGTCTCTCCTGTGGGTTTCTTGTCAGATAACAAATTCAAGAGCACACCAGAGTTCCTCTGCACTTCTCTCTTCGACTTCTGCCACGGATCGACCGCAGACTGCTTCAGGATGCCGCAAAACCACAACAAAGTAGCAAGAAGACTACCAGCAACATTGTAGCACCTCATCCTGTCAGCTTTCTCGACTGTTTCCTGGTGGTGCATGCTCTGAGGGCTGTCTGCCTTCACTCTGCACTGGAAGCCAAGAAGAAATCTCCTGTGGGTTGATGGAATCTTCCCCCTGCCAATGCAGGCCCCAAACGTCTGCAACATTGGTCCTCTAGGTCCCCTCTTATCTTGACAAGCGTGGTCCCTGGAACACAGGAGCTGGATCCCAGTGTACCCGACAGTCCAGTGGCCCTTCTGTCCAAATTTGGTAGAGGTAAGTCCTTGCCTCCCCATGCCAGACAGTAATCCTGTGTACTGCATGAACTGCAGCTGCTCGGGCTTCTGTGCACTTTTGCAAGACTTCCTTTGTGCACAGCCTAGTCCAGGTCCCCAGCACTCTGTCCTGCATTGCCCAACTCGCTGAGTTGGACTCCGACTTTGTGGGACCCTCTTTTGTTGTGCTGAGTCGACCGTCATGCTCAGATCTTCTGAACACCTGTTCAGGTGCTTCTGCGGGTGCTGCCTGCTTCTGCATGGGCTCTCCATGTTGCTTAGTGCCCCCTCTGTCTCCTCCATCAAGGGGCGACCCCCTGGTCCTTCCTGGGCCCTGGCAGCACCCAAACTCCTCAACAGTGACTCTTGCAGCTAGCAAGGCTTGTTTGTGGTCTTTCTGTGTGGAACCACCTCTGCATCCTCCAGCACGCCGTAGGAAATCTTCTGACCAAAGGAGAAGTTCCTGGCACCTTCTGTTGTTGCAGAATCTTCCGCTTCTTCCACCCAGAGGCAGCCCTTTTGTACCTTCATCCGGGGGTTAGTGGGCTCCTGCCCCCCCGGACACTTGCGTAACTCTTGCACTTGGTCCCCTTCCTTTGCAGGTCCTCAGGTCCAGGAATCCGTCTTCAGTGCATTGCAGTCAGTTGTTGTCTTTGCAGAATCCCCCATCTCAACATTACTGTCTTTCTGGGGTAGTAGGGTAACTTTAATCCTACTTTTCAGGGTCTTGGGGTGGGGTATCTTGGACACCCTTAGTGTTTTCTTACACTCCCAGCAACCCTCTACACACTACACTAGGCCTGGGGTCCATTCGTGGTTCGCATTCCACTTTTGAAGTATATGGTTTGTGTTGCCCCTAGGCCTATTTTTCCCTATTGCATTCTATTGTGTTCTATAGTGTTTGCACTACTTTTCTAACTGTTTACTCACCTGATTTGGTTTGTGTGTGTATATTAATTACCTCCTAAGGGAGTATATCCTCTGAGATACTTTTGGCATATTGTCACTAAAATAAAGTACCTTTATTTTTAGGAACTCTGAGTACTGTGTTTTCCACTTTGTCATTGGTGCATTTCATAAGAAAAATATATACCAAATACTTCAGAATATACACAGTAACCTAAACAGTTTAACTTTCCTTCTCTAAAACTTTCTAAAAACGTTTCTGAAACGTTTCTGAAAACTTTCAAAAGTTTTTAAAAGTTTGAAAAAGTTTTTCTCTGTTCTTTTTCTCTCCCTGTCCTAAACCTTTTCTATCATGTCTGCAGTAGAGCTTACTCCCACAGTTGTCTAGGCAACATATGGGAATCTGAACTTTAAATGTTTGAGGGGTCTCTTCATAAAAAGAGGTTTAGCAATTGGTAAGAATCCTACAAAAGATCTTCTCCTCAGCCTTCTCCTAGAAAGTGACCAGAACCAGTCTGGCCCATCCCAGGATCAGAAGGTAGAGGAGGGGGATACCCAGCCAGATTCAGAGGTGTCCCCTGAGTATGCTGGGGAGGGTTCTTCCAAGGACCTGTCAGCTAACAGGCCACCTAGTGACACTGGTAGTGGGAGTGGGTCACACATTAGTAGGGCACCTTTCACTCCTAAAGGCCAGGTTACTAGAGTCCAGTCAGTTAGGGACAGGTCCAACTCTGCCAATTCCCACATAACTTCTATGTCTCACAACTCTCAAGCCTCCCACCCTGCGGATAACTTAATGGAAAGGGAACTCAGAAACCTGAGGTTGGAAGAGGCCAGGCTGAAGCTTAAACAGCAGCAGCTGGCCTTAGACAGGGATTCTCTGGATGTGGAAAGGGAAAGGCAGATGTTGGGGTTAGTTCCCCATGGTGGCAGCAGCAGTGTTTTTGAGAATAATCCTGTTAGAGAGCAAGATTCCAGAAACCTGCATAAGACAGTCCCCCCTTACAAGGAGGGGATGACATTAACAAGTGGTTTGCTGCACTTGAGAGGGCCTGTATGGTACAGTTGGTCCCTCAAAGGCATTAGGCTGCTATATTGTGGCTATCTTTCACTGGTAATGGTAGGGATAGGCTCCTTACCGTCAGAGAAAGTGATGCTAATAATTACAAAGTTTTGAAGGATGCATTCTTGGATGGATTTGGCTTAGCCACTGAACAATACAGGATTAAGTTTAGAGACACCAGAAAGGAGTCCTCTCAAGACTGGACAGACTTTGTAGACTGTTCATTGAAGGCCTTGGAGGGTTGGTTACATGGCAGTAAGGTGACTGACTAGGAAAGCCTGTATAATCTAATCCCGAGAGAGCATATTTTTAACAATTGTGTGTCTGATTTGTTGCACCAGTACTTGGTAGACTCAGATCTGACCTCTCCCCAAGAATTGGGAAAGAAGGCAGACAAATGGGTCAGAACAAGAGTGAACAGAAAAGTTCATACAGGGGGTGACAAGGATGGCAAGAAGAAGGATGGTAAGTCTTCTGACAAGGGTGGGGACAAAGATAAAAAACATTCTGAGTCTTCATCAGGCCCACACAAATCCTCCTGGGGTGGTGGGTCAAAATCCTCTTCCCACAATTAGAAAAAGCCTTGGTGTTATTTATGTAAAGTAAAAAGCCATTGGGCAAGTGATGCCACCTGTCCAAAGAAAAACACCACAACCCCAACTGCAAATTCTAGTGCCCCTAGTAATAGCAGTGGTGGTGGGAAGACTACTACAAATAGCCAATCCAAGGGTGTAGCTGGGCTCACTATTGGCAGGGTAGTTGGGGTTGGTCTTGTTAGGGAGACCACAGAGGCTGTCTTAGTCTCTGATGGTGGCATTGACTTTGCCACCTTGGTTGCTTGTCCCCTTAATATGGGTAAGTACAAGCAACTACCCTTAATTAATGGTGTTGAGGTTGAGGCCCACAGGGACACAGGAGCCAGTGTAACTATGGTTATAGAGAAACTGGTTCACCCTGATCAACACCTACTTGGCCAGCAGTACCAAGTGACTGATGCGCACAATAACACACTCCGCCACCCCAAGGATGTTGTGAATCTCAACTGGGGGGGGGGTTACTGGTCCAAAGAAAGTTATGGTAGCCACTGAATTACCTGTAGAGTGCTTTGTTAGGCAATGATTTGGAAACATCAGCTTGGGCTGAAGTGGAGTTGGAGGCTCATGCAGCAATGCTGGGCATTCGTGGGCATATTGTTGCTTTAACCAGGGCTCAGGCCAAAAAGCAAAAAGGACAGGGAAACTTGGATCCTGGTACAATGGACCAAGTGCTCCCAAAAGTAAGGGGTAGAAAGTAAATCCTTGCCCACTATCCCTCCCTCACCAGAAGATTCCCCTTTTGAGGAAGAGGAATCCTCTCCCTGTGCAGAACCTACACCAGTTGAGCTGGCAACAGACACTGCTGAGCTTTTGGGTGCAGGGGGGCCTGCTAGGTAAGAGATGAGTGTGGCACAGCAGACCTGTCCCACACTAGAGGGTTTAAGACAGCAAGCTGTCAAACAGCAGAGAGGGGTAATAGGGGAAAGTCAGTGATAGCCAAAAGGTGTATTGGGAAGACAACCTCCTGTATACTTAGTCAAGGAACCCTAAACCTGGAGCTGCCGGGAGATTGGTCATCCCTTTGCAATACAGAGAGTTTCTTCTTACTTTGAAAATTGACATTCCCTTGGCTGGGCATTTGGCCCAAAGTAAAACTTGGGACAGGCTTGTTCCCCTGTTTCACCGGCCTCATATGTCAGAGGACACTAAAGAGTTTTGTCGCTCTTGTGTGACCTGCCAAGCCAGTGGCAAGAATGGCGGCACTCCAAGGCCCCCTTAATTCCACTCCCAGTGATTGGGGTGCCCTTTGAAAGGGTAGGGGCTGACATAGTTGGGCACCTTGACCCTCCAACAGCTTTAGGCAATAGGTTCATCCTGGTCGTAGTGGACCATGCCACTAGATACCCTGAAGCCATCCCCTTAAGGACCACCACAGCTACTGCAGTGGCAAAGGCTATCCTGGGAATCTTTTCCAGGGTGGGTTTCACTAAGGAAGTGGTGTCAGACAGAGGTAGTAACTTTATGCCTGCGTACCTCAAAGCAATGTGGAAGGAGTGTGGTGTAACATACAAGTTCACTACTCCTTATCATCCACAAACAAATGGTCTGGTTGAGAGGTTTAATAAAACTCTCAAAGGTATGATAATGTGACTCCCTGAAAAACTCAGAAGGAGATGGGATGTCCTGTTACCTTGCCTCCTTTTTGCTAATAGGGAGGTACCCCAAAAAGGAATGGGCTTTAGCCCCTTTGAACTCCTCTTTGGGTACCCTGTGAGAGGTCCCCTTGTATTTGTTAAGGAGGGTTGGGAACAACCTTTAAAAGCTCCTAAACAGGATATTGTGGATTATGTACTTGGCCTAAGATCCAGAATGGCTGAGTACATGAGAAAGGCCAGTAAAAACCTTCAGGCCAGCCAGGAGCTGCAAAAGCAATGGCATGACCAGAAGGCTGTCCTGACCCAGTACCATCCAGGACTGAAGGTGTGGGTATTGGAGCCTGTGGCCCCAAGAGCACTCCAGGACAAATGGAGTGGACCCCATCTAATTGTTGAGAAAAAGGGTGAGCTTACCTACTTGGTAGACCTAGGCACTGCCAGGAGTCCCCTTAGGGTGCTCCATGTCAACCTCCTGAAACCCTACTATGACAGGGCTGATCTCACCCTGTTCATGGCAACTGATGGGGGACAGGAAGAAGAGAGTGACCCTCTCCCTGATCTCTTCTCCACCACTGAAGCTGATGGCTTAGTGGAGGGAGTAGTACTTGCAGATTGTCTTACTGTTGAGCAGAAAGATAACTGTGTAAATCTTTTAAGTCAGTTTTCTGAACTCTTCTCACTGATACCAGGTACCACTACTTGGTGTGAGCATACAATCAACACTGGAGACAGCTTACCTGTCAAAAGTAAGATTTATAGGCAGCCTGACCATGTCAGAGACTGCATTAAAAAGAGTTTCAGAAAATGTTAGAATTAGGAGTGATTGAGCCTTCAGAAAGCCCATGGGCTAGCCCAGTGGTGCTAGTTCCAAAACCTCACAGTTATGATTGTAAAAGAGAGATTAGGTTTTGTGTTGACTATAGAGGGCTCAACCAAGTAACCAAGACAGATGCTCACCCTATACCCAGGGCAGATGAGCTGATTGATACACTGGCTTCTGCCAAGTATCTGAACACTTTTGACTTAACTGCAGGGTATTGGCAGATTAAGTTATCAGAAGATGCAAAACCTAAATCTGCATCCTCAACCATTGGAGGGCACTATCAATTCACTGTGATGCCCTTTGGTCTGAAGAATACACCTGCCACTTTTCAAAGGTTGGTGAACACAGTCCTGCAAGGGTTGGAAGCTTTTAGTGCAGCATATCTGGATATTTTAGCTGTCTTTAGCTCCACCTGGGATGATCACCTGGTCCACCTGTGGAAAGTTTTAGAGGAGTAATCACCAGTCCTTCACTCCTTTGTATTTGACCGGCCACACTCGATTCATAAAAGATCTCCGGCAAAGAGCCCCCCCGTGGGGCCCGTCAGGCATTGCAGCGCCGGCCTGACGAGGAGCTGGCCCTATGATGAAGCATGTCACCGGATGGTGAGTGAGGGCTCTTGCTTCGAATAACTTTGGTTCTCATTTACTGACTAAAGCTTCTCACTTGAAAGAAACTCACAATTAGATGGAACCTTGTGTAATCTGTATTTGATTGACTGAAAGTTTTAGAGGCCCTGCAAAAAGCAGGCCTCACTATCAAGGCCTCAAAGTGCCAGATAGGGCAGGGGAAAGTGGTTTATCTGGGCTACGCGCTAGGTGGGGAACAGATTGCACCACTGCAGGGGACGATCCAGACTATTATGGAATGGGCTCCCCCTACAACTCAAACCCAGGTGAGAGCCTTTTTAGGCCTATTGAACTATATTATGTTCTACAGTGTTTGCACTACTTTTCTAATTGTTTACTTACCTGATTTTGGTTTGTGTCTATATTTTGTGTATTTTTACTTACCTCCTAAGGGAGTATATCCTCTGAGATACTTTTGGCACATTGTCCCTAAAAGAAAGTACCTTTATTTTTAGTAACTCTGAGTATTGTGTTTTCTTATGATATAGTGCTAAGTGATATAAGTGGTATTGTTGGAGCTTTGCATGTGTCCTAGTTCAGCCTAAGCTGCTCTGCTATAGCTACCTCTATCAGCCTAAGCTGCTAGAACACTACTAATCTACTAATAAGGGATAACTGGACCTGGCACAAGGTGTAAGTACCACAAGGTACCCACTATAAGCCAGGCCAGCCTCCTACAGTGGTGCCTCATGTAGTGTGTGCAGGGACCAGGTCGTCTCCTGCAGCCTCGGACGGCTGCCCACTGGGGATGGTGCTGATGTCCGCTGTAGTGGCACTTCCTGGGCACATCACGGGGCAGGTGGCAGTGGCTGCAGCGGTGTCTGCGGTGGAGATGCTCCTGTTGCTGCCCGTGCTGCAGTTGCCTGTAGTAGTTGAGGGAGACACCAGGCCGTCTCCTGCAGCCTCGGAAGGCTGCCACCTGTGATTATGCTGGTGACTGTAGTAGTGGCAGCTGCTGTGCAGGTGGCAGTGCAGATGGCAGTGCAGGTGACGGTGCAGGTGGAGGCTGTTGCGGGGGTGCTCGCCGCGGTACAGGTTGATGGGCTGTCTTGAGAAATGGGGGTCACCAGTCCCTCACTCGGAGGCTCCGTGCCCTGAGGTGACTTTGCTTAGCTCTTGTGTTCCTTCCCCACCTTGGAAGCCGCTACTGGGACCTTGGCACTGTCCTCTTTGGCTCTGGATGAGGCCTTGCTGGGTGGGCGGTGAGGCTCTTCTCTTCTGCATGCTGGCCCCTTCTTTACCTTGGCAGGTGGCGGAATTGGGTGGTCCTTGGCTTCAGTAGGTGGCACACTGGCAGCCCTGATGGATGCCCCCTTCGATCCTCCCAGACTTGCAGGGACCACAGTGGATGACGATTTGGTGGCTGAGGTGCTGGTCTGGGCTCTAGACAACCTGGCCCTAGGGTAAGGACGGGGAGGTTTAAGAAAGAGACCAATGGAAGCCAGGAAAGGTTTTTTAGACACACTGGGACGGGAAGATGGAGGGGGTTTGGGAGTGGAGGAAGAGGTAGTGGTTGTAGGAGGTGTACGTCTGCTGAGTTTGGGTGAAGGTGCATGGGTTGGAGGCTGTTGTGAGGTGGATGGCTGTTGAGTGGGTGTGTGCCATTGTCCCTGTGTCCAGGCTCCCCCCTCCAACTTCCACTACCCAGACCCAATCCCCGCTACCTCAGCCTATCCCAAGCACCCCTTCCGACCAGCATGCACCACACACATCAACACACAAAAGTGGCTCAGGAAAACATAAGCACCACACATCCCACAAGCACCATGCCCATGCAGACACACTAACATTCACTGCCTCCACTGTGTCCCCCTCCTCCACATCGTCCACCTCCCTCCCTGTCTCGTCTCCACTCACACCTGCATGCACTACATCATCAGCCACTACCTCTATCACCAGCACACCCATCACTACACACTGCTTACGTGCAGTCACCACCCCCACTACCATTCACACGTCCCCTGTGTCCTCTCCCAGTGTGTCTATAAGCCCTCCTCCCAAACTACACAAATGCAGGCACACACCCACTCAACAGCCATCCACCTCACAACAGCCTCCAACCCATGCACCTTCACCCAAACTCAGAAGACGTACACCTCCTACAACCACTACCTCTTCCTCCACTCCCAAACCCCCTGCATCTTCCTGTCCCAGTGTGTCTAAAAAGCTCTTCCTAGCTAACTTTGACCTCTTCCGCACACCTCCCCCCATCCTTCCCCTAGGGCCAGGATGTCTAGATCCCAGCCCAGCACCTCAGCCAGCAAATCTGCATCTGCTGTGATCCGTGCTACTCCAGGACGGTCTAAGGGGGCAACCTTTAGAGCTGCCAGTGTGCCACCGACAAACAAGAAGGACTACCCTATTCCACCACCTGCAAAGGTCAAAAAGGGGCCGGCTTTCAGCAGGGGACAGTCACACCACCCACCCAGCCAGGCCTCACCCAAACACAGAGTGGACAGTGCCAAGGTCTCTGCAGCGACTGTCAAGATGGGGAAGGGCCACAAGCCAAAGGGCACATCACCTCTGGGCACAATGTCACCTGGTGAGGGGCTGGTGACCACCAAATCATCCGGAATGGCAGCCACATGCACCACAGTCACCACCGCTGCTCTGACTGGCACCTGCACCACCGCTGCCACAACGTCAGTCTGCAGCATCCTCCCCAAGGATCAGCCATCCGAGACTGCCGGAGACGGTATGGTGTCTCCATCCACCGCAACTGTCACTTGTACCACGGGCAGCACTGGCAGCATCTCCGCCGCAGCCACCGCCACCTGCACCACCATCAGCACCGCCACGTGCACATCTGATGCCACTCTGTCGGCCGTCAGCAGCATCCCCAGTGTGCAGCCGTCAGATTCTGCAGGTGATGTCCTGGACACTGGACACGCCACTTGAGACACCACCTCCAGCACTGACACGAACCAGCAATTTACAGCCTAAGTCGCCGCAGGATGGAGTGTGGGTCTGCCTCCATGGACTATCATGCTACTTGTTCCAGGTACATCGCGTGGCTGAGACGCCCAGGTGAGACGAAGTCAACTGCCACACCCCAAGTGCTGCATCACTGGGCACAAAGCCCCTCCAGAACCAGTGGAGAAAAACATCCACTAACAAAGTCTTTGGCAGGATGAAGCACTCTGGGCACAAAGCCCCCTCCAGAACCAGGGGAGAAAAACATCCACTAACACAGTCCTTGGCAGGATGAAGCACTCTGGGTACAAAGCCCCCTCCAGAACCAGTGGGGAAGGCATACACTAGAGAGACTGTGGCTTTGCACTCCCCACGACCAGGCGGTGGGCAACCCACCCACTTGAGAGACTTGAGAGACTGAGGCTTTGCACTCCCCAGGACCAAGCAGTGGGCATGGAGCCTCCTCGAGGAGCAGTGGCGTCGTACCATCATCCGGCTGAGGTCCCTGCCTCCCCCCTTCCCTCTGAGGTGCCTGTTATTTTTTTCAACCTGATGCCCCTGCAGTGTTTTCTCAGTTTTGAGGCAGGTGTCATATGTGGGCTTCACCCATGATTTTTTTGCCCACTGGGCCATGGACATCTGCAAAGCACAGTGTACGGCCTTCTGTACATATTGTAAATATTTGTATATACTGTTTTTTACAATCGTTTACTTTATCTGCGTATTTCTAATATATGAAAGATTTAACTCAGTTCCTTTTGTTCTTGCGTTCTTCCAGGGGGTTAAGGGGTGTATATGTTATGTTGTTGCATGTATTTGTGAGGATGGGGGTGGGGATGCTGCGTTTTGCGTGTGTGTGTCACTCTTTTTTGCCTCCTCCCCTTCCCTGTGTGCTAGGTGCAGTACTCGCCGTTGTCTTCGCCGCCGCCGCCTTCTTTCCACGTAGTCGTGTATTAATAGATACAGCAACGTGGGCAGGACCTGTAACTCAGGTTCCATGACATCCTGGTTCTTTGTTGATTGTCGAGAGGTGAGTGGTTTCCCTTCTGTGTTCTGTTTCTGCCGTGCTTTTGATGGCTTTGGTACGGCCCAAGAAAAGCTGCCGGATTGGTGCCTTGTAATAGTGTGGGCGGTACATTGTCTTCCGCCTGTCTGTTGGCGGTGACCGCCGCGGTGTTTGTTGCTACCACCGTGGTGGTCAGAGTTTTGAAGTGGCTATCTGTGTTGGCGATTTCCACCATGGTCGTGATTCAATTTTTTTAACCGCCGGCCTGTTAGCGGTATTACCGTCACTTTAACACCGACTGCCAAGGTTGTAATGAGGGCCTTTGTATATTTTGGCAGGCAAGCCATTAACATTTGTCGAGTGTTAGAGTTAATGCGATGCAGACGCCGTAGTTGAAAGTAACTTGTAACGTTGTTTCACTGGGATAACTGCCCGGCTCTTTGAGGAAAGCTAGGACATCCTGGTAAAAAGTAACACGCTTTGCAGTGGGGAATCAGTAATTATGAGTGGAGATTATGTTGCTTTATTATTTTGGTTTTTACGCCGCTTGCCAGCTTGAAATAAGCAAAGGGAACATTTCTCATCACTGGGAATAATATTAATGCCTTTATAACGCCAAAGGGAGCAGTAACTGAGTTTACCCTCGGAAACGGTGCGAATATTAAATAACATTATTACCTCTGGATTCCCTTGAGAATTGAATAGTGACCCACAGCCTAGTAGTAAAATTTTAAAGTGATTTGTTGTTAAGCTTCTGCTCCACTATGTAGGAAGCAATACGCTTGAGGTTGGTGATTGCACGCAATCTGTTTGATGAAAGTACCCCAAATATAGGGCCAGAGACTAACATCATGGGAGAAACTGCTACTGAGGGTAATTTACAGCTAAGACAACAGTTGTGGCATTTGGAGAAACTCTGTAAAAAGGAGATTAACAGGAGTTGGGAGATTATCTCACTTAATAATTATATAGAGGTGGGCAGGGTCCCACGCGGACTAAGAATATTAATAACCCCCACATATGCAAACCCACACCCTAAACTCTTGGAGGAATGGTTGGCCTTAAAGGCATCTACGTGTAAAAACATGTTGGAACTTCTGTCCAAATATGCGGCAGTGGAATTGACCCAAATCAGTGAAGAGATTAAGGCCCTCATTACAACCCTGGCGGTAAATCCCACTTACTGCCGTGCTGACGGGCGTCAAGATACCATGGCGGAAATCCGCTACAGGTATTACGACCCACAGCTCGTAATACGCCAAATACAGACACCCACACAAGTCTGCCGCACCAAAGGTCAGTGATAAACTGGCGATAGGAAAACCCACACCGTCACGCCAACAGAAATACGCCCACACTATCACAACCCACGAATCAACGTGCGGTCATTCAACCACGGTAATCCATTGGCGGTACACACCGCCGTGGTCAAAATACACACATACTTACAAAGCTATACCACATTGGACAATTCAAAATACACACACCTGATACACATACACATACACACACCACACCGACACACCCAATCCAATATAAAACACACACCCATATTACCCACAACCCCTTAAAACAACCTGTTTGGAAGAAGCACAGAGAGAGAGAATAGCAAACACAACACCAGCATCCACAGGCACACAAAATCATCACTCATACAACATCCAGGCACCTCAAAGAACACACCCCAACACATCACCCCACACATCACAACAGACAGCACCTCACACATCACCCACACCACATCACAGCACCTCACAGACACCCCAGGTTTCCTGAGGAGGATCTCAGGGTCATGGTGGAGGAAATCATCCGGATAGAGCCACAGCTATTCGGATCACAGGTGCAGCAGACATCCATTGCAAGGAAGATGGAGCTATGGCAGAGAATTGTCGACAGGGTCAACGCAGTGGGACAGCATCCAAGAACACAGGATGACATCAGGAAGAGGTGGAACGACCTACGGGGAAGATGCGTTCCGTGGTATCCAGACACCAGGTAGCAGTACAGAGGACTGACGGTGGACCCCCACCTCCTCCCCCACAACTAACAACATGGGAAGAGCAAGTTTTGGTGATCATGCATCCTGAGGGCCTCTCAGGAGTAGCAGGAGGACTGGACTCTGGTAAATCATATCTTTATTACTATATCCCCCCCACCCTACCTACATGCCATCACAAACTCCTACCCCTACCCTCACACCCATCACCCCAACCCCCCACAGATACCCCACTATTACAATCCACACATCCCAATCCCTAGGCCTGCATGTCACACCAATGCATGGACACCCATCACCAAAGCATGTCCAGTAAATTAACAATCATACAAGGCCAAAGACAATAAGCCGACCACAGGAGTAGAGGGTAACTCACACATTGGACAAGAGGGCACACCCAGATACAATAACTATGCATTTACCCCCCAACAGGACCCCTACCCAACATCACCGGACAGGAGGTGCCAGACATTTCCAGTCCCCCCTCAGAAGAGGCCCACAGTGACGACAGCAGCTCTGCACGCCTGGATCAAGATGACCAGCCCATCAGGGACCTCGGGACAGTCGGTTCCCTTGCCACTGTCACAAACAACCACAGAACCTCCTCCCTCAGGAAACACCATCACAGCACCCACCCAGCGGGCCCATACCTCTGTCCCCAGGACACGTCAATCAGCAGTGTGTCCACCACTACAGGGACCCCAGGCAAACCCACTAACCCAAGGCAATCAGGGACCTGGGGTCAGTGGCAGTGGGCACATGGTTCAGGAGACAGAGGCACAGGATAACAGGGAAGCTGGGAGGACTACTGTGCGACAGGGGGAGGACAGGCCCAGGGAACACACTTTCCACGATGAACTCTCAAACATCATGGGAGCATACCATCATTCCCAGGAGACCATGGGCACGGTACTGGCCAAATTTCAGGAGACCCAGCGGCTGCAGGAGGAACACTACCTTGGAATCAGGGAGGACTTGAAGTCCATTAACACAAACTTGGTCACCATTGCAGGGGTGCTGGCAGACATGGACAACACCAAGAGGGTCACAGTGGCACACCAACAGGCCCCTGACACTAGCCTGAATGATGAACAGCCCTCCACCTCCACCTCCACCGTCGCTAGTGGACAGGAGGTCCCGCCACAGGACCAACAGGCCACTAGCCCCCCACCCTCTGCAGAAGGAGAACCACCCCGCGAACAGTCCCTGAGATTCAGGCACAAGACAAAGAACATTGCCAAGACCCCGCCAGGAAATAAGACTCTCCTGATTGTCACCCTTCTGTCCCACTCTGTTACCCTGTCTACCTTCAACTGCCTTTACTCCACTTCCTATCCCCCCCTTGGAAAATGCACCTGTGATGCCAATAGACTGAAATCCAGCATGGACATTCCTCCACCATCACCCCTGCCCATTGCAAGCCCCCTCCACTTATTAGCACAGAAATAAACACCCTTGAATCACAAAGTAATCTGGAGTCAGTCTGTACTTTCACAAATGTGTTATTGCAACCTTTCAGAAAAATAGCAATGTCAATGTTCATTTCACATACCAATGTTAGAAAGTTGTTGGGCAGCAGTAAACATAGCAGAAGGCAGAAAGTGGTACACAGATTGGTAAAATGGAAAGCCAAAGTGAACTGTTAGGGTCCATACACAGAGGCAAAAAGGCAGAATCATGTAATGTCCTACAGTAGTCTGATATGAGAGGAGCAGTGCCAGTCTCCTACCTGTGTCTCACTGGAAGTATTGCATGATGATGTTGTTTTGGTTGTCTATATCTTCTTCTTCTGCCTCCTCTTCTTCACTGGCCACAGGCTCCACAGCTGCCACAAGACCAACATCAGGCCCATCCTCCTGCAGCAAAGGCACCTGGCGTCGCAAAGCCAGGTTGTGCAACATAAAGGATGCCACGATGATCTGGAACACCGTCTTCGGTGAGTAGTATAGGGAGCCACCTGTCAGATGGAGGCACCGGTACCTGACCTTCAGCAGCTCGAAAGTCCACTCAATAATACACCTAGTTCGCCCATGTGCCTCATTGTAGCGTTCCTCTGCTCTTGTCCTGGGATTCCTCGCTGGGGTCAGTAGCCATGACAGGTTGGGGTAACCAGAGTCACCTGCAAATATCGAGGGACAACTGTAAGACATACACCAACCATTAGGGACCCTACCATAGCCAGACACCATTGTAATCTGTGTTGGGACCTTGGGCTCACCTATTAGCCACACATAGGGGGTGATTCTAAGTCTGGCGGGCGGCGGAGGCCGCCCGCCAGACTTCCCCCTCCAAAATACCGCTCCGCGGTCGAAAGACCGCTGAGGGTATTTTGGGTTTTGCACTGGGCTGGCGGGCGACCGCCAAAAGGCCGCCCGCCAGCCCAGTGCAAAACACCCTTCCCACGAGGACGCCGGCTCAGAATTGAGCTGGCGGAGTGGGAAGGTGCGACGGGTGCAGTTGCACCCGTCGCGAATTTCAGTGTCTGCAAAGCAGACACTGAAATTCTTTTTGGGGCCCTCTTACGGGGGCCCCAGCAGTGCCCATGCCATTGGCATGGGCACTGCAGGGGCCCCCAGGGGCCCCGCGACACCCCATACCGCCATCCTGTTCCTGGCGGGAGAATCGCCAGGAACAGGATGGCGGTATGGGGTGTCAGAATCCTCCATGGCGGCGCAGCTTGCTGCGCCGCCATGGAGGATTCATTTGGGCAGCGGAAAACCGGCGGGAGACCGCCGGTTTTCCACTTCTGACCGCGGCCGAACCGGCGCGGTCAGAATGCCCAGCGGGGCACCGCCAGCCTGTTGACGGTGCCCCCATCATTTTAGCCCTGGCGGTCTTGGACCGCCAGGGTTAGAATGACCCCCATAGTGCCTCTGGAGTTGCCCCATCACATAAGGGATGCTGCTATTCCTCAAAATGTAAGCGTCATGCACTGAGCCATGATACTTTGCATTCAAATGGGAGATGTACTGGTCTGCCAAACACACCATCTGCACATTCATAGAATGGTAGCTTTTGCGGTTTCTGTACACCTGTTCATTCCTTGGGGGGGACAAATGCCACATGTGTACCATCAATGGCACCAATGATGATGGGGATATGTCCCAGGGCATAGAAGTCACCTAGTCACCTTTCACTGTGGGCAAATCCTCCACCTGGGGGAATACGATGTTGCTGCACATGTGTTTCAGCAGGGCAGAAAACACTCCGGACAATGCGTTAGAGAACATTGGCTGTGACATCCCTGATGCCATGGCCATTGTTGCTTGAAAGGACCCACTGGCCAGGAAATGGAGTACTGACAGGACCTGCACTAGAGGGGGGATTCCTGTGGGATGGCGGATTGCTGACATCAGGTCTGGCTCCAACTGGGCACACACTTCATGGATTGTGGCACGATCAAGTCTGTATGTGATAATGATGTGTCTGTCTTCCATTGTCGACAGGTCCACCAGGGGTCTGTATACTGGAGGATGACGCCATCTGATCATCTGCCCCAGATGTGTGCCCTATGGAGGAGAAGGGTGAGCAGAGGGTCATACACCACATAGGTTTCACAAGGGTGTTTAGAACAAATGTGATGTAATCTGTGTTTAGCGCTGTATGTCCGTATTCCTGCACAAAACTTCTGTGACGCAGTTAGTTGGCTTGCCATGTGGCCACCTGAAATGGCGGCTGCCTGACCTGTAAGGAGGGACAGGGGGAAATGAGTTAACTGCGCTGGTGTTGTACACCGTCGCGGTAGGCGGACGAAGACCGCGGCGCAAATTCAGCATTGCTTATCATTGGGCCCTATGGGTTCCAGGAGCCAATGATGATATATGCCGGTGGTGACGGTACGTACCGCTGCGGACGTCACTGCCATTTTCTATTTGTTCACTCACTTGATACTTGACCTTCAACAGGAGAGGACCTACACTGCTAGTGCTGCTGTGACCTGTGTCTGGAAGCGACAATGGCTACAGTGTCTGGGGAAAGGGCCCCTGCCTTCACTGCGGAGGAGTTGGACCAACTGGTGGATGGGGTCCTCCACCAGTACACGCAACTCTACTGTCCACCAGACAAACAGGTGAGTACACTGTGAGCATGATGGATGGGACATGAATGTATGGAGTGGCGTCGATGGAAGATACAGGTGGGCAGAGGCCAGCATGTGAGGATGGTCAGTGTATTTGTTTGTGGGCCAGCGTGGGTGGTTGTGGCCAATGAGTGAGAATAACCGGACAGGGGAGTAAAATCCATTCCTACTTTACATTTCCTCTAGGTCAGCACCCACCAGAAGAAGGGTATTTGGCGTGCCATCGCCAAGGAAGTGCGGACCCTGGGGGTCTACCATAGATGGAGCAGCCACTGCCGACAAAGATGGGAAGACCTGCGCCGCTGGACCAAGAAGACTGCGGAGGCCGAGCTGGGGATGGCCTCCCAATGTGGAAGGGGTGCCTGTCGCACCATGACCCCCCTGATGTGCTGGATCCTTGCGGTGGCATATCCGGAGTTGGATGGGCGCTTGAGGGCATCACAACAGCCACAAGGGGGTGAGTACAGTCTCATGCAGCTGACTCTGCGCGCTTTATGAGGTTTCTGGGTGTGGGAAGAGGGCTGTGGGTTCCCCTAGGCCAGGGCCAGCGTGGCAAGGTAGATCCATTGTTAGGCAGGCTCAGTGCCAGTCCAAACCCAAAAGTAGTAGTGGCCCTCTACACCTAGTCAGGCTCCTGTGGGTTCCAGGTGTGCATCAGATGGGTATAGGCACAGTCCACAATGGGCATGTGATTTTCCCTTGAACTATTACTGCATGGCCTAGTGCATGGGGCTCCTCCCTGTGTTTTGTGTCCGCCAACGGTTGTATTGTTGCAGGCATTGACCAAGTCTCTCCTCTGTCTCTCCCCCCACTTTTTGTTTTGTCACCCTGTCCTTGTGTGTATTAGCATCATCTGGCAGAGGAGCAGTGGCACCGGAGCAGGAGGGAGCTGCAACCCACATGGCCCTGGAGGGTGAAGGTACGGAGTCTGAAGGCACCAGTGGGACGGAGGGCGATGGGAGCTCCATGACGGGGACAGGAGAAGACACCAGCGTCAGCGACTCCTCCTCTGATGGGAGCTCCCTTGCGTTGGCAGGCACCTCTGTGCCCACCGCAACAACAGGTATAGCCGCCAACCCCCTAACCAGCACCGCACTCCCAGCAGCCCCTCATCGAGTTTCCCGTGCACCCTCACCCAGGAGGTTGGGCATCTCCTTTGCCCCAGGCACCTTAGGCCCTGCCCCAGTCAGCCCTGCTGCCCTCAGTGAGGAGGCTATTGACCTCCTGATATACCTCACTGTTGGGCAATGAACCATTTTGAATGCCATCCAGGGTGTCGAGAGGCATTTGCAGCAAACAAATGCATACCTGGAGGGCATTTATTCTGGCGTGGCAGCCCAACAGAGAGCATTTCAGGCTCTGGCCTCAGCATTGATGGCAGCCATTGTCGCTGTGTCCAGCCTCCCCCCTCCAACTTCCACTACCCAGACCCAATCCCCTGTACCTCAGCCTATCCCAAGCTCACCATCAGACCAGCATGCACACTCATCAACACACAAGAGTGGACATGGCAAACATAAGCACCACACATCCCACAGGCACTCACGCAAGTACCATCCCCATGCAGACACACCAACATCCACTGCATCCACTGTGTCCCCCTCCTCCACATCCTCCTCCTCCCTCCCAGTCTCCTCTCCACTCACACCTGCATGCACTACATCCTCAGCCACTACCTCCATCACCAGCACTCCCATCACCACACACCGCTCACGTGCAATCACCACCCCCACTACCATTCACACGTCCCCTGTGTCCTCTCCAAGTGTGTCTGTGAGCCCTCCTCCCAAACTACACAAATGCCGGCACACACCCACTCAACAGCCATCCACCTCACAACAGCCTCCAGCCCATGAACCCTTACCCAAATTCAGCAGACGTACACGTCTTACAACCACTACCTCTTCCTCCACTCCCAAACCCCCTCCATCTTCCCACCCCAGTGTGTCTAAAAAACTTTTCGGCGCTAACTTTGACTTCTTCCCCACACTTCCACCCGTCCTTCCCCTAGGGCCTGGATGTCCAGGCCCCAGCCCAGCACCTCAGCCACAAAATCCTCCAGCACTGTGGTCCCTGCAAGTCCTGTAACATCGCGGGCCGCACCCATCATGGCTGCCAGTGCGCCACCTAATGAGGCCAAGGATCACCCTATACCACCACCTGCTAAGGTGAAGAAGGGGACAACATGCTGTTAGGAAAAGCAGCACCAACCAAGCAGCAAGGCCTCCTCCAAGACAAAAGAGGACAGTGCCAAGGTCCCAGCAGCGACTTCCAAGGTGGGGAAGGGACACAAGGCTAAAGGGAAGTCAGCTCAGGGCACGTAGCTTCAAGGTGAGGGACTGGTGACACCCCTTCTGCAGGTCTGGACAGCAACCTGTACTGCGGTGGACACTGCTGCAACCACTGCCACCTGCACTGCCACCTCCACCACCACCTGGACCACCACCTGCACACCCACCTGCACGTCTGCTGCCTCTGCTACAGTCCCCAGTATCATTCCCAGTGGGCAGCCATCTGAGGCTGCAGGAGTCGTCCTGGTGTCTACCTCCTCAGGTGCTGACACATGCACCACCGCCAGCATGTCCACCGCTGACACCGCCGCAACCACCACCACCTGCCCTGCAACGTACTCAGACTCCGCCACCACAGCCAACATTGACATCATCCCCAGTGGGCAGTCGTCCAAGGCTGCAGGAGACGTCCGGGACCCTGCACAGCATTCATGAGGCACCACAACCAGCACTGGCAGTACCAGCAGTTGGCAGGCTGAGTTGCCGCAGGGTGGAGTGTGTCTCTGCCTCCATGGAGTATCATGCTACCTGTTCCCTGGAAATCTCGTGGCTCTGACATCCAGGTGCGGGAATGGGAACTGCCACACACCATGTGGAGCACTCTGGGCACCAAGCCCCCTCCAGAACCAGTGGAGAACAGCATCCACTACCCCAGTCCTTGGCAGGATGAAGCACTCTGGGCACAAAGCCCCCTCCAGAACCAGTGGAGAACTGCATCCACTACCCCAGTCCTTGGCAGGATGAAGCACTCTGGGCACAAATCCCTCTCCAGAACCAGTGGAGAACAGCATCCACTACCCCAGTCCTTGGCAGGACGAAACACTCTGGGCACAAAGCCCCCTCCAGAACCAGTGGAGAATAGCATCCACTACCCCAGTCCTTGGCAGGACGAAGCACTCTGGGCACAAAGCCCCCTCCAGAACCAGTGGAGAACTGCATCCACTCCAGAGACTGTGGCAAACAACCCACTTGAGAGACTTGTGAGACTGTGGCTTTGCACTCCTCAGACCAATTAGTGGGCAAACCACCCACTTGAGAGACTTGTGAGTCTGTGGCTTTGCACTCCCCAGGACCAATCAGTGGGCAAACCACCCGCTTGAGAGACTTGTGAGACTGTGGCTTTGCACTCCCAAGGACCAATCAGTGGGCAAACCACCCACTTGAGAGACTTGTGAGACTGTGGCTTTGCACTCCCCAGGACCAATCAGTGGGCAAACCACCCACTTGAGAGACGTGAGAGACTGTGGCTTTGCACTCCCCAGGAGCAAACAGTGGGCATGGAGCCCCCTCGAGGAGTAGTGGTGTCGTCCCATCATCCGGCTGATGTGCCCCCCCTTCCAACTGAAGTGCCTGTTTTTTTCCGACCTGATGCCCCAGCAGTGTTCTCTCCGTTTTGAGGCAGGTATCATGTGTAGGCTTCGCCCATGCATTTTTGGACCACTGTTCCAAGGACAATGAATGGAACACTATCCGGACTTGTGCAGTTGGTGTACATATTTGTATTTAATGATCTGTTACAGACCTGTTTCCATATCTGAATTTTCGTTGATTTCACTAGTTACAATCATTTCCTTTTGTCCTTGCGTTCTTCCAGAGGGTTACGGGGTGTATATGTAATGTTGCTGCATGTATTTGTGTGTATGTTTTTGTGGGTGATGGTTGGGGTGTTGTGTGTTGCGTGTGTGTGTCACTCACTCTTTCCTCCCCACCTTCCCTGTGTGCTAGGTGCAGTACTCACCTTGGTCGTAGCCACCGTCTTTGCTGCTCCTGGTAGAAGAGGATGTAAAGCAACATTAGTAGCACCTGTAACTCGGGCTCCATGGCGTCCTGATTCCTCGTTGGGTGTCGAGAGGTGAGTGGTTTCCGTTCCAAGAACAGTTTCCGCCGTGCGTTTTATGGCGTTGGTACCGCCCCGGAAAAGGTGGCGGATTGGTGCCTTGTAATACAGTAGGCAGTACATTGTCTTCTGCCTGTCTGTTGGCGGTTACCGCCGCAGTGTTTGTTTCTACCGCCGTGGCGGTCGGAGTGTTAAGGTGGCTGACTGTGTTGGCGGTTTCCGCCATGGTCGTGATTCCCTTTTTTTTACCGCCAGCCTGTTGATGGTATTACCGCTGCTTTAACACCGACCACCACGGTTGTAATGAGGGCCTAAGACTGTCCGGGCTTCTCTGGATAACAACACAGCGCAGGATGAAATAAAAAACTTTTACAAGGATATGGAGGTACGACTTAAAAATATGAGGAGGATATTAAGCCTAAAAAGAAAAGGACAAATTTTGAAAGACAAAATTTATTATGCTACAGGTCGTATCCTGACTTTTAGCAGGAAGTTTGATCTGGCAAGGAAGGACTTTCGACAAAGCGAGTCCTTGCGACAAGAGGAAATGCTTCCATCTGAGTCAAGTGTTGAGAATATTTCAGATATCGAGGAACAACCTGGGATCAGTGGTACTTTGGGACAACCGTTTACCACAATGGAGGAATACCGTTTTTTACAATTAAACCAACGACCGCCAAGGAAACCCAAGAAAGGAAGGGGAGAAGGCAGAGACATAAAAAGAACAGGAGAGGGGGAATGGCAGAAAGAAAGAGAGAAGCCATTTGGGTAAAACACACGACAGAGCAGGAGAGAGAGATAATGCCTGAAATTAAGCCCATTGTGGTAAATATCTCCTCCTACGTGCTTACATGATGAACGTACAGTACTGAAACTGGGATTATCCTTCTCCCCAGTGGCTAACTTTAACTATACTAAAACTTGCATGGATCTGTTTCATTTTGTTAGAAAACTTAAATTACTGAAGCTTTTCACGCAGCAGAAGGACACCCACTCTCCACCGTTCACTGAGATTAATACAGAGGACACGGATGCGTCCTCTGTACTAACCATAGGGGACATTGAGGGTTTAATGTTCCTTCGAGAATTGGAGACAGCGGGGAGACCTTGGAATACAGAGATCGACCTATTGAGAGACATGCAGTTGACAGTTGGTGATATGAGTGGCAGTAAGTTCAAGCCAAAATCAAGATGCAATCCTACAACACCTCATGATAACATTGACGCCTTTCACGAGGTGGTGATTTTTGATTTGATTTGATGGAAATATGGAAAACTAGCAGGACAAGGTTTGCCAGCAATTTAACATCAGGACAGAGAGCTGCCCTGATCTCACTCAGTAAGGCAACTTCCCTTGTGATTAAACCAGCTAATAAAGGTGGGAATGTGGTATAATGGGATTTGGCAAAATATCAAAAGGAAGCGAGAAGACAATTACCACTCTCTGGGTGTTATGAGAAGTCAACTTGGCTGGCTTATCGGACTTCTGTGATATCATTTCATGACTTGTTAATGGAAAGTTACAATCTGGGTCTATTGACAGATGATGAGTTAAGATTTCTAACAGTGAGGAAGCTGGTTGCACCTAGTTTTTATATTCTGCCAAAGATACATAAGGATATGGATAATCCTTCAGGCAGACCAATGGTATCAGCAAGGGCAGTCTTTTGGAAAATGCTTCAATCTATCTTGATCACTTCCATCCATATGTATTTAATTTGGCATCATATTGTAGAGATAGCAAGGACTTTATTACAAAGATACAGAATATACTGTGGAAGGATAATTATAGCATGGTTACAATAGATGTAGTGTCTTTATACATATGTATCCTACATCACCTAGGCATTCAAGCTTGTGAGC